>NC_084989.1:18611745-18849245 GCF_963691925.1 Scomber scombrus
TTTAGAGACACATATACTGGATGTCACATATGAATTCATCAATAAAGCGATGGAATCAATCAATTTTCAAAGTCAGAGAGTGAAAGGTGTGTGTTAATCGTTTTAACCAGGGGCAGCAGAAGACCTTAGAGAGCTCCAGAAAGGCCTGCTTGGGCTTTGAGCTAAATATGTGTACTTCTGATAGGTCTTCCTGCAGAATCTAGTCATTAAAGTGAACTGACAGGTTGAAAGCTCACAGAGGAGGCCAAAATCGACCAACAAATGTCAAGAGTCTAAGAGGTAGACCCTTTACAAAGATGAAGCCATTATGGAGGGCTTTTTCAGGAGGTGTATTATCACTGCAGGCTCACTGCATTTCTGTTGTGTTGTTGCTCAACCCCATCAAATGCACACTGGTGCTGGTAGCCTTGGGAACTCTTAACTGCTTGAAGGAGGTAGATCGCACACAGACTTGCTCGTTTCATCAACTTTGTTGCTAGTCAAAGAAGATTATTTTCAATCAAAGCCCAACGTTTTAGCTTATGTCTTCATCAGAGGCCAAAAAAACAGGAACGCTGGGTTAAAAAACTTTTTATACATTGTCAGACACTTCCCAATACATCCGAATTATTATACCATTCAGTAATCAAGCCATCATCTGTGTCTCCTATGGCACCATCTTGTGGTTAATTCAAACTCATTCCAGTCAAAAGAACAAACCAAAAAAATCAAGAAGAAACGGTCCTACACATATCACCCTGTACCCTTTTCGCAGATTGAACAAACCAAATATAACATGTTCATTAGTCAGCATCAGAGGTGCCGATAGGTGGATTTTTTGTTCCTTTGGACAGATCCTGGATAGCTGTTTTCCCTGTACTTCCAGTCTTTGATGAATATGAAACTACAGCCAACAGTAGATTAGCCGAGTTTAGCACAGACAGATATGAGAGTGGTATCAATAATCTCATTTAACTCTGGGCAGGAAATTTCCCAAAATGTCAAACTATTATTTTAAGAAGTGCCGTGTTGGCTTTTGCAGAATCAGCCACATTCACCTTCAACGGTGAGAAAAAACATTTTTTAAAGAAAATGACTAAACTATATCTGAGCTCCTGTTACATTTTGAGGAATAAGATGAAAGACTGGTGCCTATAAAGAGCCTGAATCTATCAACACCACAATTTCCTTTATTTCTGATGAATCTTCACATATGGATTCATCGAGTGCTTCAGGCTTCAGATTCTCCTCCATATTCAAAACTTTGCAAAATGTAAACAAGACTGCAGCACTATTGCGAATGAAAATGAAAGTATTCCCTTCATGTTTCATATAGCACAAGTCACTTTCTGATTTGGAAATTGACAAAAAACCTCAGGATAAACAACCTTGTTTACTTTTCATTATGCAGGGATAAAAGAGATAAACACTCTCTGCACATCTCCGCACAAAAAAAAGGCCATGGGGAAGGAAAGACTGTCTTCAGTGGAGGAACCATTTAGAAAAGCCTGACTCCACACAGCTGTGTCCCATATCTTCAAAAATGGCCTTGAGTGTTTGCAGAGCATGGCTTATTCAGCTATAAATAAAGCAATCATGGGGAAAATCGAAAATTAACATCAAACTAAATTGCCCAAAGTTGGTCTGATCAGTGAGTCCCCCATGTTAAGATAACATCAGCGGAGGGACTTAAGGCATGGAATAAAGTGGAAATGCATAATAAAGTATAATATTCCCCAAATCAAAAATTTAAAGAATCTGAAAGACTCACGAACCTAGACTTCAATATCTGAAACAGTCCCAGAGGACATTTTGTATTAACTCCCCTCATACATACATCCATATAACTGCCTGCAGCCCCCAGCAGAAGGACAGACAGGGTAATATATCCTGCACCTCACAGCTTTAGATGCAGTAAAATATTAATGGGACCCTCCTTGGGCAAAAGGTTACCTCTGCCCTAAGAAGCTTCATGAGGCAAAGGAGACAAAGACAAAACTCAGCAGACATTATGATCAGCCCCATAAAAATAGGACAAAACTTTCCAACTCCTTTAACTATGATTCACATCCTTCCTAACTCTATTGGAGTGGTTGTACTTGCAAAGAGGGAAGGACACGTGAAATCAAAAAGGGCGTGAACTATCAGAAATCTCCTAACTGGGTTACAGATGCAAAATCCAAAAAGGTAAACGTCAAACACGCTTTTTCCAAAGGCTCAAACGTGCGTTAAAGCGCAAAGGGATAGATGCAATGAAATACTTCCTTAAGATTTTAATAAGGAACGAAATTATTTAATCAGCGTCATGCAATATGAGCAAATCTGAAGCCAGCTTACCATAACGTTGCCCTGCATTTTTGCCGTCTCAATCAGATTCTTTTCCTTCATTTTTTTTCTCGTTCCGCGGTTCGGATCTGTTTTCGAAAGGTTCAATTTGTAGACTTTTTGGACAGCTTCTGTCAGCTCCCAGCCAGACCCCTTAGGTAGTGAGCCAGTTCATAAGTGGGTGGGCTTACAACCTAACGGATTGATTAAAAAAAAAAGGGAAAACAACGTGGGCTCCCCTCGATGTGGTGTTGAAAATGTGTATCGGACAGGCTTCTCCCTCCTTGCATACAAAACAGCAAATCCAACAGAATGAACGATACATAAAGCGAAGAGGGACATGAGTTTCAACTCTCCAGATGAACGCCTTTTCCTGGTGCGCCGTAGATATTTTTATTTCTGTTAAAAAGTGACAGAATATCTCCTTCTTTCCTACGTTCGTCGCTGGGTAATTGAGAGTCGGCGCGTGTTGTTCAAGCTGCTGCAAGTAATCATTTCAGCTGTGATGGACGGTGCGTAAACTGACGATGGGATGAGTAACATACCAAATAACTGACGCCAGTTCAGCTGTACATTTAACATGATCATGGACAAATCTAATCATGGATTGATCATGCATAGTCTCAGATATGGACGTCTGACCAAGAACGTATATTGCACCATGAATGATGGAGTTTAATTCGTAATAAATATAAAACCTTAAAAGGTCATGTTCGAGGAGAATTATACACCGAGATCCAGTGGGGATCTGTGGTGAGCTTCCTGAATGCTTATCACATTACTTAATGTACATTTTTGGTCCTTTAGTAATTCAGTCTCTAGAGCCAACTCCCCTCAAAACTTTTCACTGTCAGCTTTATTCCTGATTATATTCTGAAGGGTTTTTGGCACTAAAATAAAGATGATCAAACTGTTCCAGTTTCCCACTTGCTGTGTCTGTCCTGCTGTCTTTTTAGAAGAGTACCATTAGTTAAGTAAGAAGGAGAGAGGGGGGATAAAATCCTTGTAATTGTTGCAAATGTGCAAAGTGGATGGACGATTCAAGGGACTGTAGATAAGAGGAAATATTTTGCAGATGTGTATGCATTTAGACAATTGAGAGGTGGATTGTGTAAAGGGGGCTGCATTTCAATATCATGTGTTCCTAAAATGTTGTACATCCAGTAGAGTAAAGTGTTTTTTAGCTGAAATACACCAAGTCGTTTGAATTACTTAGCAACTTTGGGAATGAAAGCGCTCTCACTCTCTCAAGTTTTATGAATAAACATCACTCTGAAGGTGTAACCCCTGAATTTAGACTCAAAGTGATAAAAAACCAAAAAACCAAAACTGTGCACTGATGATTCAGGCACGCATCCAGAGTGTCCTAATCTCACAGCAATGCACAGAGAGCAGGTTACCCCAACTGGGAGTGCAAACAGCATGTCTCACATAAATCTTATTTAAAAGTCTCTGGTATTAATTACCACGGATAAGGCTGTCAAAACAACCTAATGGGGGCATTGGGCTCCCTCGACTCCAGCTGGACTGCTGACAGAGGGAGAACACAGCAGTTGAAAAGATAGGTAGCCGGCTGCGCTGCTTCTCTACTCTGTCGGCATTTTTTACTGACTTTCTTCATAAACACTGTGAGGAGTTGTCCTGTCAAAAGCACGCTTAAAGAGTGCACATAAATTAAACTAATGATATGCAACTCCCATAGATGACAGCTTTATGCTTTGCTAATAGCATCGCATTTAATCAGTGTTCATGTATCAAACATGGCATATAAACTCCTCTCGACCCCACAAGCTGCCTGTACTACACAGAATATTGAATGCACCATGTTGTTTATTCCCCTACCAGACAAAATTGGCCAAGTTGGAATTCATCATGTACAGGTGTGGCAGCCAAGGACATCTGTAACAACAATGTTGGCCAGACAGAAGCAGACAGCAGCTGCCTCATGGTAAGACTCTGAGAAAATGGCTGGCCAAGGATGGTTAAGTGCTTCAAAGCTCTGTAAGAAAAAAAGGCAGTTAAGTGTCACAGAGCAGACAGCAGCAAAAGCTACAGAGCTGCATGGGAGCTCTGCTGGGGAAAGGAAATCTACTGGAGTGTGGACGGCTGTTGCTCGACGCCAGTGAAACCACACACCAAAAAAAAAAAGACGGGATGAAGTGAACTGCTGCGGACATGGTTAGCTTAGCAGAAAGACTGGAAACAGGGGGGAAACTGCTACAGCACCAGCACAACCTAATTCACACTGTGAAAACAAATTTTGTCTTTGTGGACAATAAAGTCTGCCCATCTCTAAAGCTCACTCATTGACATATCACATCTGTTTATTCCGTACAGAAATTGAAGTGTAACAATGTCACGTTGTGTTTTTACAGGAGCTTATGTGATGGACTATTTCTTAGCTGGGAGCACTTACTTCCTGGAGTCTCAAGTCACTGCTAGGCTAAGCAGCTGGTGCCTCACAGACGTTAGAGTGATGATGAGCATGGTCCGTGCGCCAACTCTATGTAACTGGTTTTGGACATTATCCGACATGTGCATGTTTGTGGTGTCCAGAGAAGCAACAGGTCTAACTCTCAAAATGTTGAATTATTTCTTTAGAAAAAAACTGCAAACAAATGCATCAATAAATAAATACCTGAAAAAATATCTGTTTACAATTGTACTTGCTGGTAAGCTACAGTATTTTATGGTTTCCTAGTTGTGCAGCATTACATAAAGTAAGTCATAACACATTTAACAGTTAAAGGAACAAAGCACAGCTCTTTCCAATCTCATATAAACTTAGAGCAGAAATTAAGCTGCAGACATGAACACTATGCACACTAAGATGACACATAGAGTCAAAGGGGAAGTACTTATTCATTTCTTGCCAGACAATGAACACAAAAAGTAAAGGGATAACATTAACATTAGCTGTTGTGAACTCTGCGAAACAGAATTCATATTGAATACCTACGACTATGAGCAATGAATCTGAACAATAACCCCGCCTTTAATGTATAAGAAAGTCAAGGCCAGGCTCTGTATTTGCCAAACGAATGCTATGAAAGGACACAGGTAATGAGACAATACAGAAACTAAAAAAAGCCAGGAAGATCTTTTCTTATATTTAACTACATACTGTGTACACAAGTCAGAATATGTATGAAAGAATGTGTCACTTTTTTTAATTGTGGGTTGCTGTTGTGAACATTATCACCATCAAATGTCTAAATGAAGGCACATTTAAATTGTTAGGAGCAGCACAACTGAACATATCCAGATAGTTGTGTTGTGTGATAGGATCTTCATGCATCTCTTAGTCTATTCAGTTAATTTCGCCACTAGGAGGTCACTAAGCTGCTACTGGCACCCCTTTTGCATGAAAAAGACAACAAAAAAACCCAACATGTGTGGTAAATTAGCTCATAATTATTGATATAATCCCTCTCCATCACGTCCTGGGAATAAATCTTGTTTTAAACACAAACAGATTGGATAAGTAAGACACCATATACCTGCCATGTCTTTGTGGCCTCACATTACCATAGTGTGTGCTGTGTGTCTACAGTATAACTGTGTTTGTGAGTATTTATGTTGGGTGTTTCTTGGACTGGGTGCATTCCAAGCCAAGAGTATCTGACAAGCCAGAGAGCCTTTCAGACAAAAGTGATTAAAACTCACCCAAATCCAGGATTGATTGGCCCGGATCCCCAGTGGAGTGAGTCCAGAGAACATGCTTCATTCTAGTGATGGCAATCATCCAGCACAATAAACTCAACCAAGACCTTAGGAGGACAAATCGATGGTTTCATTATCAACTTAATTACTTGATACCATGATATCCTCTACAACCCTGTCACGGTTGTGTTTTTCTGTTTTAATGACAGCCTTAGAGATACTGGACTTGTTTCAAATAGGCATACAATTACTGTAAGCAATATCACCACCAGACTGAATTGAATCTAGGAAAGCAACACTGCCACTAAATCCTTTGCTGATACAAATGGATTGTCTTTAAAGTTGAGGGTGAATGAATAATGCAGATTTAACACTGTAAGATCATATTGAGCAACTATTTATTAATATATGCCAAAAGAAATACAAACAAATGCATTTCTTTGTATTCTTATATCAAAATCCAATCGTGGTTTCTTCCTGAAAAACAAAACATGATTTGTGCTTACGTGGGCTTGAACTGTCCCATTTTCACCACTAATATCATCACAACCACCCGTCAATCAATCGTTTAGCAGCATAGAGCTAAGATTAATTATGGCATGCCCACTTTCAACATTCATATCACATTTTTCCCAATGTTATGTCCCACCTGTCAATCCTGTTTCTATCAAATATACGTCACAATGCGAAAGTTAGATACTCTCAGCAGTATAGTGTAATTAAGTCCCTCACTTTAAAGCTGAAGTGAGGGACTTACGTCTCCCTCTTCTGACAGTGAAGGTAATTACAAAAACACTGTTGACACATCCTTATGTTATAGGCTCCACTGTAGCCTACTTCATCAGTACTGTTGAGAAGGTAAAACAGTGGATAAATTGTTTTGAGCGTCACATAACCTCTGTGAAATGACTTGTTTAACTATTAGAATTTGATCCATTTGACCTGATAACATTTGGAAAGTCAAGAAGAGCTGCACGACTAAACGATTAAAGTCACCAGTGCGCATGCTCTGCCTATAGAGCATGCATTATATGCATTCATCCGGCCAGCACAGAAATGTCAAACCCGACACCATATTAAAAACTCCAGTATACTGTGAAATATAGAGATTTATCCGGAGGTGATGAGCTTAATCAGCATTGAATAAACTCGTCTGGCAAGTGCTTGAATGTAACGGATATTCATTTATATGTAAAAGTATTGCACTGCAGATTCACAGGTGCAACTGAATTGTATAATTTCAAGAACATAGTAAGAACCGGCGCTGTAATTTCTTATAACAGATGAATCCTAATATGTGCTTTCTTTTTTTCCCCTTTTTTATTCAAATGCGGCTCCACGTTTCAGCTACAGGTTAAGTATAATAAATGATAAGCAAACCAGAGATAGCTGCGTTTGAAAATGTGACCATTACTGATCAGCAGGAAGCAACTATCTCAGTACGCACACTATCAACTGATTTGCATATCAAATATCTTTATGTGGATTCCTCTCAAAAAAACATGCTGGGCACACTTCTTCACTGGTGGGGAGCTCCATAATCTAGATAAGAGGTTAGTACTGACCTTCCCCGCCTCGAAGTGTCAGGGCGACACATCATTACCATCTCTAATGAATTCAGGAGCAGGGAAAAAAATGGCGTACATGGCATGTAAAATGCACATTAATCTTGTAGCCACGATGCAGGCGGTCTATTAGCGGTATCACTGCCACATACAGAGTTAGAAAGATCATGAACTAATGTGGTGTTTGGTTTGAAAAATGCCACCATGTTTGCTGTTTTTTCCTTTGTCCATAAAAAAACAAAACTGCTTTTGCCTTTTTATTTGAACCTTGTTCAAAAGAGAGATACTCATTGGATCCATTTTTGGGTGAAAATCACTATGATGCCTTAAATTCAGAATCCTGCAGCTCTATAAACGCTGTGTGACTTGAGCACATCCTAATAATATATGACATACTGTAAATTGTACACTGTAGACAGAATTCCCTCTCAGTAGAAGTTGGCAGTACAAGATGGAAAAAGTTACTGTAATTATTTTCCAACTTAAGGGGACTTTTGCTTCCCTCCACCCCGTGACAGAGCCAGTAAGCACATCTGAATATTAATGGAACAGTTGCCTTGAACAGCAGGCGTTTGTCAGGAACTTGGATCAGATTCATCACTTTAACCTGCTCTGCTCCGCTCAGGGATGGATGATGAGTTCCCACAGCACAGCAGCTGGCTTCAGCTCCACAACTCACACTTGAGTGGTTCAAAAGGATGTGAACTTGAGTGTATAGTGAAAGTATGAGAAAAGAAAAAACTATGCATATATGCATAAATTATTGCATCCAAATTGTACCTTTTATTAGAAGCTTGCTTTTTTATTTTGCAGTCATTTTGCTGCTCTCTTTTACAGTGACCCAACTAACTTCTTGTCCATGAAACAAAATGTTTTTTACTTTTTAAAAAGGTCTGCTAGGACCTTTCCTGGAGTTATTTTCTTGGCAATAAAACATTTTAAATTTCTAGCAGTAACTTGTCTTGTATTATATTGACAGGTAAGAAATGTTCACTGAAAATTGGTCATGTGACTCCAATCAATAAGTTCATTCTTAATGAAAAGGATGATACATCATCGATCAACAGAATCAGCAAATGATTCATATTTATGGTTTCTCAGCAGTTCCTCTTCAATATCTTCCTTCATCTGTCATCAGGTACATTACACACACTGAGAGGGAAAGTGAGAGAAGACACACTTCTCATAGAGAGTAAACACAGTTCCTGTTGGCCTGTTAGAATCTCAGCTTCATCAACATTTACATATATGTCCAACTCCACTGTCAACAGACTGTAAAACGATTAAACCTGGTTACTCTGTAATGCTAACAACCATTAAGGTTGACTGATGGCACTGTGGAGTTGGCTGTACCCTGCACATGCCTGGGTGGCTCATGTTTATCCATCAGGGTGTCATACAGAGCGCAGATTTTCACAGCACTTCAACTTTTCTTTTTTCTTTTCATGCCGTCAGACATGGCAGATTCACTGATCTGAAGCAGGGGGTTGCATCAAAAATCCATACTGAAGATGGATTTTCTCTTGCATGATTGGGTGCCAAGACTGTATTTAACTGTATGCTTGACAGGTGATCAAGGAGATGAGTGTCAATACATTCTTGTTTGTCCTAACTGTTGTTGAAGACACAAATACACCACATGGCTTAAAGTACACCTATATGGGATTGCTGAAGATCTAGTTACAAAATACTACACTGCTTAAAACCTTTTTTTTTTTCTTGGAAGGCTACCCCACAACATTTTGGAACCTGGCAGCAGGGATTTGTGCCCATTCAGCAACATCATTGGCGATAAGGCCTCACACGCAGTCAGTGTTCCAATTCATCCAAAAGGTGTCAGATGGGGTTAGGGTCAGGGCTCTGTGCAGGCCATTCAAAGTGTTCCACAATATGTTAGGGAAACTTTTTTTAATAACCCTAGCTTTAATAATAATAATAATAACTTTATTTTGTATAGCGCCTTTCAGAAAAACCCAAGGTCGCTTCACAATAACAAAAAAAACACAGACAGAAATGTTATAGTACAGACAAAAACACACATTTAGCCGGTAAAAGCCTGCAAGAATAAGTGCCTTTTCAATTTCGGTTTAAAAGATTCCAGAGTTGGTGCTTGGCGAATGTCCTGAGGTACCGAGTTCCACAGGGTACGAGCTGCCACAGTAAAGGCCTTGCTCCCAAAAGTTTGCCTTCTGGTGCGGGGAATGGACAGGAGGCCCAAGTTGGCAGAGCGCAGGTCCCGTGAAGGGTGGTGAACATGGAGGAGGTCCGTTAAGTACTTGGGTGCAAGGGTATGAAGAGATTTGTAGGTGAGGATGAGAAGTTTGAAAGTAATGCAGAACTTAACAGGAAGCCAGTGCAACAGCTTTGCGAACATGGGGGCAATGTCTTGTCAAAATAGTAAACAGCCTTATCCAAACTGATGCCACGAAAAGAGAAGATGTAGAACATGTTGTTTTTCTTCTGCCATATGTAACTTTATGTATCCATTTACCTCTATGAGAGGTCGTTATGAAATGAAATCATTGTCATTGTGAGACAATACCTTTGTCTGTCTGTATTCATTATGCATTCTGTCTTCTCATGATGCCTATCCTGCTTTGCACCAGATTACATCTGCAGCATTCCTGCCTGACACTATGATTTATCAGTGGATTTAATTTACTTTAACACAACAACAATAATTTTGTCCATCATATATAGCCATATCTGGATCTTATAGGGAGATTTCTATAGTACATCAGTGTATAATGAAACATGCCAGTAAAGCTTCCTCCCTGTCATCCTCTTTATAATTTTTGATGCTGTGAAAAGAGCTGCATTCATACGTGCTGCTGGAAACGGCTGTCTTTCATTTCCAGTCAAGGCCTGTGGATGCTGGATATCTTCTGTGAACGCCCATTTGGGAAGATTAACTACAGGAATATGCTTTAGTGTCTGATAACGGGAGAGTCATATCACATCGCCCAAGGTGGTTTCTGGGGCAACAGCATTGCCATCAATCAGCTGGGTGTAATCTCACTAGAAATCGTTGTCAGCATGCAAATTAGTGTCACATTTCACACACACTGCCTCTGTGAACACTACAGAAAAATTGGAAAATGTGTGGTAAATAATAGTGTAAAACTGGATATACAGTTCAAAAAATAAAAGTGAATGCACATTACAGACCGCAGAAAATGTGTCAGGGCACAAATTGGACAAGTTTCCTTGACACAGGCGTCAAAAATGTATACAAGCAGCAGTTCATCATGGCTTGAGACTGAATAAAATGTAAGAGTACTTTAAAGTGTATTCAGCTCAAGTAGCATCTGTTTTGAACTCTTTAACTTGTTATCCATAACATTTCATTCCTCATTGAGTGTTTTAATAATACACGTCCCTCGGTTAGCATCTGCATCGCCTCCAGTGCATGCTTAGTTTAAAACTTCAAACTCCACAGATCTGGCGCCACAGTGCACTCATTAAGATATATATTAACTTTATCATTGAGAGAAGAGTTAATGATGCTAAGAAGGTTTGTCCCTGAGCCATTAGCTTTCTGAGGATTACCCTGCAACAGACTGCACACTTGTGTGCAGTGCAGGTCCATATCTATACACCAAATCAGGTTAGCCTAAAGTACAGGGCTGAATAGGTTTTTTCTCAAAATTGCACCTGCATATCTGTCCCACTTTCTGTTGTCTACAGCTTGCTGCTCATTTTAGATTGCACATAGTCTCTGGAGGCACAAAACCCATTAAGTGAAACTAATACAAACAGGCAGCAAGGTGAGGTTCAGCAGTAGTGAAATATCAGAAAGTATTATGCTTTAACTTTAATGATGGCTCAAGGTTTGGATTGAGTTGAAAAGACGGCTGATGGCTTTACTGATCCTCTCATCTCTCTGATTCCCTGCCATTTTGCCACAAAAACAACTCATTATTATTGGCTGACAGTACATGGCAGTGGCCCTTTGCTCTTTATCCATCTGTATTAATATACCAGTGTGTCCATAGATGTTTTAGCTACACAGAATGGATCTGTGTTTGCATGCCTCCCGAGGATGATTTACAAAGCATTGATTTGGAGGCTCACAGACTGGAGCACAATAAAACTGTTGTTTATGTTCAGGCGGCGGGTGTTCATTGTCAAGGGGAACAGCATCTTGTTTTAGGGCAATGTGAGTTAACACGACAAATCATCTCTTTTTAACAGCCAGGGACACAGGGACAGATGAAGCTTGTGCGATCGGTTATGCACCAGCTTTTTGCAATAAGTCAATAAAATTGCCTCCACCAGTTATATGAAAATGGGCTGTGGCAGGGCCATGCTATACATTTCAATAAAGGCTGCACAATGGAAGTGCAGTGAGACAAGGACAGAGCTCGGGAAACAATATGTAAAGTCACGGCCAAGCCAACAACAGACTGCCAAGCAATCAGGCCAAATAGGGGTAAATGACTGCCTTAGTTCAAATGATTATGAGTAGCACATAGAGCCAGGTTTAAACTCTCTTCTGACAGTGGTAATGAAATTCCCTGCACTATTAAAATAACAATTCAAACTCATATAAGTGTAGTATAAGTGTATCTAGACAACCAAAACATATATCTCAACCAAATGAAAAGTTAAAAAATACCCGCTGGCATGAAAATGGAAAACCATTTAATTCTAGAAAAGAACAAAATTAAAGACAAAAAACAAAATGATCCTTTGTATTATAATTGGGAAATTTAAATTACTTGATTGTGCAACACCCCTGAAAATTGGAGGGTGGCGAGTGTGCTGGGGTTTAACAGATCACATTCAAAGCATGTACAAAGTTAATATGCTTTCACCTGAAATCAAGTGAAGTGATTCTAATTAAAGGGTTTGACCCAAAGGTTTCTTTGTTGCTCAGTGTATGTCAGTGTGCAGAGGCACGCATGGGTAACCAGGAGCTAACATAGGGTCTTGAAAAGCTTACTGCCTAAAGGCTCAGCTTAAGAGTGGGATATAAAAGGATATAAAAAAAGAAAAGAGATATTCCCTGGGAAGGACTATAATGAAGAGGAGGAGGAATTATGGCATCACCAAAAATGGTTCCATAACACATCTATGTGAAAAAAAAGTTTTTGCAGCTTTGTAATGAGCCCTTGTGGTTCTTTAAGAAGACACGCTGGCCCTCATAACAACTTTAAATCAAAAGGAAAGTAGAAAAGTAGTCGTATTGGAAATAAATCAAATGGCTCTATTTCCTCTGCTTCCACTAAAACAACATGAGAAGAGTAGAAAAGTCAGCGCCTGCATGATCAGATGATTTATGGCCCAAATTTGCTCTGATCAATAACAATAAATCTGCTAATAACCAATATTAAATAACAGATTCATCCTGAAATGCCACGTTGGATAAACTGGCTATATGGATTTCTTCTCCAGCAGAGCATCGAAGCAGCAGTAAAGACATTTTGTTTCAGAGGAAATGTCCTTGACCAACTAACTGGACACGCATATTTACAGAAGTATCAGTCCGTAGCTTCAAAATGCAAGCCCACGCATTTCACTTCACTCATTGTAGTCTGGAAAAGCTCAACGTGCATGTGTTTAATAAGTTGCAGGCACGGTTATGGATCCCACAGGGATGATGGGCAGAAGTGCTATGATTCAACTGCCAAACCTGAAGGTTAAAAAGGAAGAAATAACCCACACACAGAATTGACGCTGTTCTGTAACCAATTATTTCAGATGATATAAATTGAAGACAAGCACATATAACTATAGTACTCTAAGCTGGAAATAATCACAACAACAGTGAACACAAATATGTCCCGGTCTGTCTCCATTACTGTGATACATTCCAGACCCATTAGCACATTTCAATAAACATATATCTGCCACCCTGTCTGTAACATATACATGTCCTTAGTAACACCCATTTACAGTGATTGAACAAAACACAGAGTGTAACCTACTTTTCTTAAGGGAGGAAAATAAACTATTGTAAATGTCATATGTTTTGGAAAAGAGCAGGTTAGTCCTCAAACAAGAGGGGCAATATAATAGATTTTTTTAGGAGGTAGTTTTAGGTTTGAATTCTGAAGCTCCATTGGAATATCTTTGCATGATTTACAGTTAAAAAAGCAAGTAGTAGTAGGATTTCACTTCTTGTTCTTGTTTTTTACTCAAATGGAAACTTAGATCCAAAATATGCAAGTGAACAACACGAATGATCCATGGAATAACCTTAGCAACAAAAACTATGGGACGGACGGCCATTTGAGGGCATGTGTGAACAATCTGACGTCATCATGATGAAGAAGTAGAGATAACTTTGCAAACAGAGCGTTCAGAACAGACTGAAGCCCTGACCTTTGACAATGTTGAAAATAAGCATCCAACATCATAACACTATGAAACATAACAGAATATAAAAAAGGCATATGTCTCCTTTAAATTAAAAACCTGGGGGAAAAAATGGAGAAGAAAAAAAAAGGTGGTTTGAGATGTGTATCATATGCTATGGTTTTGCAGTCACCAGGTTTTAGCCCACCAAGACCACTGGGACACTTTGGAGGAATGTGTTAGACAACGTCCTAAAACACCAAATTAAGGAATATCTTTATATCTGTTTGAAGAATGCCATTCATTCCACCTCCAGAGACTTGGGGAATCTATGATGAACAGCAGTAAAGCTCAGTTGTTGTTTTTTATCCCACACCCATCTGTTTCAGGTCCAGAGCCATGAACTTGCAAACTCTGGACTGGACAGAGTCATGACAGAGTGAAAGAATAAAATACTGGAACTTTTTGGATAGAAAATCTGCTGTTCCCTGCAAAATGATCCACTCATTGATTCAATATATGCTTATGATGCACACAGACAAATCAATCAAGATTGAATGGCTGAAAAAGAATCAGTATCCTGGAATAATAAATTTAGCGCTCATTCTCATCGACAATCTATGGACTAACATGCCGACGTGTTGGAAACGTGACACGTGGAAATAATTGTCTTAAAAGTCTGTCACAATGCAAAAATGCAAATGAAAATCAAAGTCTCTAGTCGTAAGGCAGTTTCATTCTTTCCCAGTATTGTATCACTGATAACAGAAAAAGCTGACAAAGTTCCAACATGAAGCAGGTCGTTTTACTGTAGATATATAACATTAAATAATACAATTTAATTCAATAGGTTTTAATACTCAGTAAAGACTTAAGATGAATAGTTTTGGCAGCACTGCAAAACACTTCTAGATCTAGATCTTTGTGAGTCTGTTGTATTTAAAAAAAAAGAAAAAAAAGAATATTGGTTAAAAAAGCAACTTTAGCTTGAGAACAAAGGAAGATAAACCCATGAGGAGATATAACTATTTGTATACATCTCTCTGGATATCTGACCAAGGCCACTGAACACACTAAGTTAGCCCTGAGCACTGGTGCGTGGGTTCAGGATATATAAGGATAAACAGCGTGGCTGGAGAAGCAGAAAGTGGCCTTCCTTTTTCATCAGGATTTCAAGTTTACTACAACAGCAGAATCAAACAGCACAAAGAATCTTTGTTCTTTATTTTTTATATTTCCTTTCATGTAAAAGAAAAATACAACACGAGGACTGCATGAATAAAATGATTGTTTATTTAGAGTAACTGAGGTCCTGCTGTCTTACATGATGAGATGGAGAGTCTCGCTGTGTGTCTTTCAGTAAGCAGAGAGATGCTAGACAGTCACTTTATGAAGCAATCTGAAGCCTATAAACAGTTATCTTTGCTGCTACAGTCTTATTATTCTTTATATCTTTCTAAAAAGTAGTCTCCTATTTTCAAAAAAAAAAGCAGCACACCCCTAAAACTGATCTCTTCTTATTGCAAACCACTTCATTTAAGTCACAGCACCAAAACCATTAATTTAACGGTTTGACTATTTCAGATGCCTCATTATGCACCAACTCACTTTGCTGAGTAAGACGAGGGGCTCACGCACTGAAGATTATGAACTCTTTCATCCAGCAGAGGGCAAACTTAAACCTGACCTGCAGCCCTCAACTCTTGCACATCAGCACAGTGTAACACTCTACTGAAACTCCTCTTTGTTAAAAAAGGCTCATTTGCATTAAACGACTGTAACAGATGTACACAAAAGAAATAGATGAGTTTTCAAGCCATTGTGACAGGCTCAGACACCACCACACTTTGGATGCAGCAAGTGCAGTCTAGTTTGATGGGTACTGAAGCCTCTGGGGGCACATAGAGGATATGCTCGTGATTTTAGATATGGCTCAAGTGTCTATCTCCCAACCACGGGCGGCTGTTTACTGTTGTGGCGCCATTTGTCTCGTTGGGGCTTGTTGACTTGCTTGTCATACGCCACCAGATGGGCTGTCATGACCCAAGCATTTCACAGAGCCAACCGCTCACTCAAAAGGGCCAGGAAGGTCTCGGTGACTCATGCAATTACACTCCCCGCAGTGTCAATCATCCCCAGGAAGCACAGAGCAGCAGTCGAGTCGCTGCAGCCGAGTATCACTGACACGGTGCTCGACTTGGCTCGGATGTGCATGCATGTGAGCACCATGTTGTGTCTGCATGTTTTTTTCCTGTGCATGTATGCAGTAATAGAGCTAGCTGCCATTTCTTCAAGGGTTTCCTGTGTGTAGTATGAGCTCAGAAAGGAAAGCTGCAGCATCTGATGAATAAATGCACACACCAGTAGATTATTACAAACAGAAATGCCACTACAGCAGAATTAGCAATCTGCAACACATTTTACTGTAAGTAAAACCCATAGACTGTAAAAAGAAAGAAGAAAAAAAAAAAAAAAAACACATACTATACCTACTGGTGTTGAAAGGGAGAAAATGTATTCTCTCTTCCATAATTCATCTCACACGGGTAAAGCTTCCTGATGTGGCTCCAAATGTAATTTCATTGTGTACATTCTAAACAAGCAGCTGAAGTTCCCGAACAAATACAGAGAAAGGCATAAGGTGCATTGTTGTTTTTCCAGACAGAGTCAAGACAAGTCTTGATCACGCTGGTTTGACAGCAGCTTTTATGTGTTGAGAACCAGCATGAAAGAGCAACTTCAAAAGCAAAGATGCAGCTCGGCAAAGCCCTACTGTAGAGTAGGGATAAACTGAGATTGACCAATGGCGTGGCCCCGTTCTCAAGTCGAGTCATCAGGATGAGAAAAAGAGTGGGAGAGGGCCTCGAGTACAGAAATTCAAAGTGCAAAGATGATTGAGACAGGCATTCTCCTGCCATTTTAACCAAGAGTGCAAAAAAAGAAGAAAAAAAAAATCAATGATCATTTCCATAGACTCCGGTGAGGGAGTTGGAGTGATAACTGTGCATTACAATGGCCCCGCAGTGTAATGAGAGCAGGGATCAATACTTGGCACGTTCCTGCTGGTGTTTTCCCCGCTGTTGGCCAACAAAGCCACAGTAATTAAGAAGTCTACCCTCAATCCAAATACCTTTCAGCTTAGCTCTTGTGCTTCTTGAAATACCCGTTTAGCACATTTGCTCTCTGAATAACTGGATGCTTTGGTTATTTGTATTCTATTGTGAGCTCGATGACTGCAGGAACAAATGGGTTTTAGTTTAACACACACACACACACACAACAAAATAATGAGATGTAAAAAATACACCTCAGGGGATTACTATTTATTTGACAGGGAAAAACTCCAATACTTTCAAGTCACAGATTTAGTCAAGTGATCAATTTATATTTGGGCAGCAGCCGTTAATGCATATTCAATGCAGTAGACCATCAATTCAGTTTAGGTTTTTTTCCCCCCCCTGTGTGTCAATGGAGTCACACAAATTAAACATTCATATTCTCATTATGGAACTGTAATCAGAAGAATTTGGGGATTTTCTGGGCTTTGCAGATGCAGAGATTAGCAAAGTTCCAAATGGCTCTGAAACTGGGTAAGCTAATTGGGATTTACTGTGCGCACACAGGACTGCAGGGCTGTCAAGGGCCAAGATAATCAAACTAGCCTGCTGTGACTGAGACAAGACAAAAGAAAGGAGCAGCAGGAACTGTGGAAAGAGGGGGGAGTTAAGCTCTGAATTGATCTCAGACAACTGTGAATCCTACAAGCTGAGAAAATCCAAGTTATACTGTATGTTAACAAACTAAAGCTCAAATTGTTACAGAGAAAATGTGTAACCATTGCATATTATTACAGGAAAGTGTTAAAAATGGATGGTGACGCTCAGCCAAAGAAGATAGAGTAAAGGATTAAGGCAATGGAACAACAGTGCAAAATAAATCATGCAGTCAAGCTGCTTCTGGCTGCAAAATACAGCTTTGAGTAGGCTGATATTTGGCCTATCAGACAATATTCTTAAAAATAAAATGATAAATTGTTGTCAAAATGATACACTTTTTAAAAACATATTCTACTGATTCACAGCAAGACTCCTTTACAGATATGTGTATAACAGTACCACACTGCCCTCTAGTGGGCATTTCATGTCCAGACACTATTTCCATCATGGCAAAACTGTAATAAAGAGTTTTCCTCCTCATTCAGTGTTTGAAAAGTGTCAGTGACAAAATAAAATAAATCAACTGTGCATCATGAGAGTATGACATGCTTATACATTTACACCAGCTAATCAGGAATAAATGCTGCATGGAGGTTTCCTCGATTTCTGCTCTAAATGTGATGATGAACTACTGTAAATGCTCGTTATGCACTTCTATATAATGAGAATAATCCAGAATAAAAGCTCTAAATACTAAATGGTCATCACAGGCAAATTGCTGTCTATCTAATATGGGATTTAGGCATGATAAAAGAAAAAGTCGATAATTGAATATGTCACAGACTTAATTTTCACCCTTAGATATTCTTAATTATCTTTTTTTGTGTTGTATATACATTTTTTCTAGATTAAGTTTCTTTAAGTTTTCTTTTTGCATGCCCAGGCTCACTCATCTTTACTACTTTTAATGACTGCCTACATTTCCCAGAGGGGCTTTGGACAACCCCCGTAAAAGGGAGTTCCTCCGTGCTATATGAGTGCAGGTCAGACCAGAGAGATAAATCTGAAAAGTAAGTACAAACGGAACATTGCAACTTAATAAAAAGCTGGTAGGAAGAGCAGCTGAAATACAGGAGCTTACTGAGTTGCTACACTGCATGATGGTCAATGGAGACCACTGTCAGAGTAGAAACGGGTCTGTTTGCCTCCTCTGTGATTCTCCCTGAGCTTTGAGAAAAAGCTGTCTGCGATAAGGACAAAAAAACACTGTTGCTGTGTCAGATAAAAACATCTTTTTTTTCTTTTTTTTTTGCTATTCAAGTCCTTTAAAGCTGCACTGAAAATATCTCCCTGCAGTGTTCCATTGTCTCTATTTAGCCAGTTAGCTATGGGAAAGACAAAAATACACAAGGGTGAAAGAAGGCAGGAATGCAACAGCATTATTTCAATGTTTTAATGTTGATTTTACCTTTTTTTTAAACAGGAAATGCAAACTACAGAAATCGGATCAGATAGAATTCTTAAGGAGCCTAAAATAATTAGACATAATTAGCCATACTTGCTCTTCTCTTATTTCAGGTGTTTATAAACCTGTCAGAGCTTGTCAAAAGCTGATGACCATGACCATGTGGAGCTCATCCTGTAGGGAGGCCTGCGGAACACATGCAGGCCTAATCAGAGTGTCATTAATCCACGATGAAATGTCTCTGTGGCAGACTGTCAACATGACTGGAAATAGAAACTCCACTGAGAGATAGTCTGCAAAGCACCGAGCTTTAAACGGGCACAAATACAAACCCAAACAGTTTGAAATTGCAGACGATTGGCTAAAAGTGACTACAGGACGGATAATGAAACGGACACTGCCGTCGGGAGACAAAAGTGTCTGGGGAAGTGTTTAGTCTGAATCCATTTTCTCTCTAAAAGTTGGAAGTAGAGACAAAACACCACATAATTACACCAAGCAGTGAGTGAAAGCACATCTTGCTTAACACTCACTACAAATGTGTGGTAAAGGACAGTAATGTAAATATGCAACTCGATAACAGCAACAGTAACACTGGAAAAGAAGATAAAAGAAGCTGCCGGTGTTCATTAAACAGAGTGTAAACAGACACAGTGCAACACAGTACATTAATTCCTGTATGCACCCATCAGAGCTCTTTTACCAGATTGTTCCAAACACCTAGATGGGAGAACAAACACCTCATCAATCAATACACATCAACTAGAAATATTTACAGCCAAAACATTTTTTTTTTTAAATCAATGTGTTTAAACGCTAAGAAATCTGTTGTGGATATTCCATGTGCCATAGCTGCTGGTGATAAATAAGCTTTCATACTTCATCTTAAATGATCGTGCATGTTGACAGAGCCAGATGTGTTGAATGAGAGCAGTTCCCCACCCCCAAACACACACACACAGAGAGAGAGAGAGAGAGAGAGAGAGAGAGAGAGAGAGAGGTCTGCTTCTTCTATACTTTCACTGAAGAGACTATCATTCCCCTCTCCTCCTACATTCTCCAGCTCCATCCCACCCACCCCAACCATCCTTTCATCTCCTCTCTCTCTCTCTCTCTCTCTCTCTCTCTCTCTCTCTCTCTCTCCCTCTCTCTGTCCTTCTCTCTATCTCTCTACCTCCACTCTCATCCTCAGCACTCCCCTCTCTCCTCCTCTCCTCCCTTTTGACTACACTACATTCGCACAGCAGCAGCCTGGTAATGTGGGTCACAGGCTTGGTGTGGCACAGTGTCATCATCTTGAAGTTGAGAACAGCAGATGACAATCAAGTCACTGATGAAGTGGTTGGAACAGGAAATTACATCAAGGTGTGTGTGGGGGGGACTACAAGTGAGCATTAATCCACCTGTCCTGCATCATCCTTCATTTGCTTGAAGAAGAAAAAAATCTTGCAAAAATGACATATGTCTTTGCAGTGTGGATGAAACTAATTTTTCTGCAATGCGCTTGGCCACAATAACAACTTTAATTAAGCTGATTATTGCAACCAATACATAGATTTTACATCAGCTAACAGAAACACACTTACTCAAAATGCTACAGAAAACCGTCTACAAATCTTTCAATATTTCAGCCATGCTGCCTCCAGTGCTGCACCATGCCTGTGCGCACGAAGCGACGCTGTTTCCAAATCACAACTTCTCCGAATAACACTTTATTACCTTCCCTCCCTTGGAGCATCTGCGGTACGCGTTCGTGGCTCCTGCGGTTTGGTTCATGGTGAAAACTTCTGTAAAAGGAATAAAAGTAATAAAGCTTTCTTTTTCTGACAGGCTCAAAGTTAGGATTCAAAAATGTTGCAGGCGAGCACGTAAAGCTGCTGGTGAATGTTTGCTTTACCTGGTGCGCAGGGATCGTCCTCGCTGCCGCTCCTCGTTATCGACTTTGGAAAGAGCTTGTTTGGTATTCAGAGACGCAATTATCTGACTAAATGTTTCCCAAGATGTAGTCCAGAGATTTTTTAACGAGATCTCCAGTTTGTTGCTCCCCCAGAAAGTGCTGCTGATTGTCACTAAGTCAAATGTAAATCCGAAGAGAACTTTTCCATAAAATCAACTGGTAAAACTGGTTGACTTACTGCATGTTCTGATATGAATCCCTTTGTATACGAGCAGTTCCACGTTTAATTTGAATATAACACTAACCTGCACAGACTGACGGAGCCGTATGTTTGTATGAGAGAGTGCAGCGATTGCGCAAGCGCATCCCATCTGACAGCTTCACTACATGGGGTTTGTAGAAAGAGTCTGTCAACATCACTCGCCCACTCTAGTGCAGGAACAGCAGTAGGGACTGCAAGGTACACCATAATCATGCAGCATTAGGAAACACAAACTACGACACTGTGCATATGTGTTTATTAAAAAACAACAAAGCTGTCATCATGTTTCCATTGATACTGTTTTTTCTGTGAGTGTGCTTTTTTCCTGATTAAATAAAAACATAAAGGGAAGTTAATGTGACCCCACTTACCTCAAAGTAGCCAATGTCAACAAAGAGTGACACCTGTCCAATCCAGATGAGATGACTGACACCAACAATTAGAGGTGACAATTAGAGGTGACAAATTATTTCTGACAATTACAATCATTATCTCAACACGAGGAAGTGAGTTTGTTTAGCTCCAATTATACCATAATAAATGAGTGTTACCGGGGCATGCTTCCACTGAGGTGTGACAATTAGATGGACAGGGTGTTGCTGAGCTCTGGCAAAGTTGCTGTCACTCACATTATGAAGGGTTTTGTAGTGTGGAGAGGAATCACCAATACAGATTGCTTGGCTTATTTAAAAAAGCCATTTATTTAATTGTGCATGTAATTGACAGCTTATATGCTTTAGACAGACTGTGTTCATTCAAAGCAGTTTTAATATCATTGGACACAAATCTCTCAAAAGATATTCCATCATTTGGTGTTTGCAAGTGGGAAACACTTTAACACTTCAGCTCAAACTCTCCCATAGGTGAAAAAAAAGTACTGCTGAGCTGTCAGTTAGGTTACTAGATCATCAAAATGTTCATATGGTAGTTTCCAATTCACTGCGTAACAGTCTGATCAGTTGTTTAGGTACATACCACACGAAATTACAATTAAAACAATACTTTTTTTTTTTTTAAAGAAAAATGAAAAGCAGCTCTCTTAACTGTTCAGATTTTATATTTCTACGTTGATAGTTTACATTTTTGTAAATTTTTTGAAAATAAATGTTGCTGGACCAATCAGAACATTTTAGATAGATAGATAGATAGATAGATAGATAGATAGATAGATAGATAGATAGATAGATAGATAGATAGATAGATAGATAGATAGATAGATAGATAGATAGATAGATAGATAGATAGATAGATAGATAGATAGATAGATAGATAGATAGATAGATAGAAAGATAAAATATCTGTCTGTTGATAAGTAAACTGTAACCTTGACAGTGTCAGGGATCTCAGACCTTGATTCTTCTGGTTACAGGGCATTTCTCTCCCCCCTTTAAATCACCCTGTTGACATAATCTATCTCCAGATCATCAGTCAGCCTGGAAGTCCAGTTGTCAGTATGTAGACAGTGCTGACCCACACTGACAGGTAAGGACATCTGAGACGCAGGTTCAGCTCTACACTTGAGCCATAGATGGTCTCAGAAGGAGACCTTAGCTTCACATTAATTAGTTTCAAAACCAGTTTTTTTGTGCCCAAAGGGGCTCAATCAGAGAGACACAAACTAAAATGTTAATTAAATGATTTGTAAAATTAAAACATTTGTGTCGAAGCTCAATTTGAGGCGACACTGAGGAGCTGCAGTTGTGTTTAACTGTGTGTTGAAGCTTCATTTGGCACAACTACTGACTTCCAGTAGTTTGCCTGCTTGGTATTCACTACAGTGAATGGGAACCTCCATTACAGGTTTATTGATTGCACAGCATATGATGTTTCCCTGTGTGCTGATTTTAGTGTGAAATCAGCAGGTGCTGTGTGAAGCCACTGCATTTAATTAAAGGCCAATCTGCCCACAGAAACGTGTGTGCCTTCAACTATATTCATAGTTTACAGCATATTTAGAGATTTTAAATTGACCCCATAGAAAAGATTTTGCTCAAATTAAAAACCTGATATACACAGCAACACACCAACTAAATTTAAACTGTCAAAAAAGCAGTCAAGTGCTCAAACATTCAATGCCTTCGCTCTTAGAGAAGTGTTTGATATGTGGAAAATAAACTTAAGGCACTTGCAGGTAGGAGAAAGAACAATGATGAGTGGTAAAATGCTTGTTCATAAGACAAACTTAATGATGAGGACTGACCGTTGTTGTTGTCCCCATTTCATAACTTAAACCCAGTGTGGTTGTGTTTATTTTTGTGTTTGTGTTGTTTTCACTAGCATCTTTTAAGTATTATTGTGGAGATGTGTTAAGGAAGGTGGTAGGAGGCACACTCAGTCTAAAATAAGATTATCTACACAGTGCAACCAAAACTAGATGTATATCGCCACAAAGAAAAGAAAAAAACTCACAAAACTTGCAGCATGCTCATTTGAACACATGTGCACAGCTATCACTCCCTCTCCAAAATGGCAAACAGTTCCCCTTAAATAGGTCCTACAATCTATTGAATCATCAGTTACTGTAAGTCAGAACCATATCTCTCTCAGGGGTGTCTCAGATGTATAACAAGTAAATGTCCATCTACTTGTGTCATTTGAGATCGCATCTGTACAAACATGACTTAAAATATTTCTCTCCAACTTGCCAAGATATCATAAATACACAAATTATGATTTAAAAAAAAATTTCACCCACAATAATACTTCCTTACCCCCCTTCGCACTTAAATTTAACCATAGACTGTATATAAGAAATGGACGTAACATCCGTGATGTCACCCATTGGTTTGTGGACTGCTGCTCGGAAGCATAGACTGTATATAAGAAATGGACGTAACATCCGTGACGTCACCCATTGGTTTGTGGACTGCTGCTCGGAGGCCAATAGTATCGGATCTTAGCAGCAACATCTTGAAAATTTCAGGTGCATGCCGGGAAAAATAAAAAACATGGATTCTACTTATATGGGCATCAGGAGGGGCATGAAGCGCCCTCCTGAACCTGTGAACCAATCAACCTGTCAATCAGGACGTAGCCACGCCCTAATGCATACCCTGCTTTATCGTCAAATATAAAATCAGGGAGACCAAAATTTCACAAATGAACATCATACTGCATTGAAGAAGGCTTTAAACTAGCGATTGAGACCATAAACACATTTTGAAAATGTTTACTGAGGTTAGAAATCAAGTGAGAAGTTGGTGAATTCTCCATTGACTTGTATAGAGACGGAACTCCTTTTGACACCAAAACGGTCGCCCCCTGGTGGCCTTTTGATAGAATGCAGTTTTAAGTTACTTCCGCGTTGGCATCATTTTCAGAGGACCGGAGCTCCCCGCCTGCTCGGAAGCCAATAGTTTCGGATCTGGGCAGCACCATCTTGAAAATGTCCGGTGCATGCTGGGAAAAAATAAAAACACGGATTCTACTTATATGGGTATCAGGAGGGGCATGAAGCGCCCTCCTGAACCTGTGAACCAATCAACCTGTCGATCAGGACGTAGCCACGCCCTAATGCATACCCTGCTTTATCGTCAAATATAAAATCAGGGAGGCCAAAATTTGACAAATGAACATCATACTGCATTGAAGAAGGCTTTAAACTAGCAATTTAGACCATAACCATATTTTGAAAATGTTAACTGAGGTTAGAAATCAAGTGAGAAGTTGGTGAATTCTCCTTCGACTTGTATAGAGACGGAAGTCCTTTTGACACCAAAACGGTCGCCCCCTGGTGGCCTTTTGATAGAATGCAGTTTTAAGTTACTTCCGCGTTGGCATCATTTCAGAGGACCGGAACTCCCTGCCTGAGTTTTCATAGACTCATAGACTCATATTGTTGTGCTGGAAGGATTGATAGATAGTGACAGGTGTCAGTGTGTCCATGCTAAGCCTATTTATGAAGGTTAGTTGTCACAGGTTGGATTTGTGTCCCTTTTAAAGTTGTCTGTGTGTTTGTTGTGGCCGTCAGTGATGTTGAGCTCTTGGCTATTTGCTTATGACCCTGTAGGCTCATTTCTTCTGAGCTTGGTTGTGTCGGCTTATTGCAATGGAGTATTGCATTGTTAATTTAGACTTGTGACAGTGGTAATGTAACTTGTGTAATTGCACTCCTCTCTCACTCACCCACTCACTCACACTATCTTTCTCTCTCTTCCTGTGCATGTGTAAAACTGCACTTGTAAGACCTGCTAAAAAAAACACTCTGTTGTTGTAAGTGTTTTGTGGAGCCATGCATGGATCCATGATGTGTTAAAAAACACATTAGCAAGAGCAAGCACTTTAGTTTTCCTGGTATGTAGCCTATGTAGACATCTATTGAAGTTGTTGGTGCCCCACCAATTATCAACATTTAAAAACGTCTCTGAACAGGTGAGGCAACTGCCAGTTAACGCCCATGACACAGATATCAAAGCTATTATAAGTCTAAAAGCTTATTAACAGAGCAATCATTTCTCAAATAACCACCAGCGCACTTGGGGGGCCAGAATTTAACAATCTAGAACAATTATTGGCTTAGTATTTTTAGAAAGAAGTTGATGCTTTTTGAATGGGAGTCGGTTGATGCCAGATATATTTTGGAGCCAGCATCTAACAGCCTTTGATGGCATTGCACTTAAAAGTACTTCCACATGAAGCTGTGGTAGTTGCTTCTTGTTAGTATCTGTGTTCATCAGAGTAGATGTTTTGAGACTGAACCTGAATTGTATGTTTGGAGGGGCATATTAAGGCATAACTTTTGTATTGGCTTGACAATGTTTTAACTAACAACAAATTCTCAATCGCCCAAAACTGTAGGACTCCACTTCGAGAATGACCTGTGGCAAAATGATAAATTGGATGAAAATAACAGAAAGAAATACAATATCTGGTAAATGTTGCTGTCATTCAGAGTTAATGCTTGTCATTAGCTTGCTAAGGCTAATATCTCAACCCTGCAGAATTATCATATATGGAAGCAAACCTTTTGATTTAGTTGGCAAGTAAAGGCAGACTGTGAAAATACAGCAACAATCAAATTTTCACAGATGAAGAAATGTGAAAACGAACTTCCCTTTCAGTCACAGCTAGTGTGGTTCCATCCAACTTCCAGCCAGTGTGATTAAAAACCCTGTTTCCCCTGTAGGTGTATCAAACATACATTCATTGTTTTGCTTCGTCTATTTGGACAGATTTTTTAGGGCTGAGAATTGTTCATATCCAAAAACGTATAAAATCTCGCCACAAAATGTCCTATGGCCACTGGAAAAGTTACAGCACTTATCACATTTTGAACAGCTTGGCAGCTGCTGAATAAGCTGAGAAACTAAATCAGAAGACTGAGCATTGACGGGGGAAAACAAGCCTCTCTTTAGGAATAAACAACATATTTCACATCAATCGAGAGCTGCCTCTACAGTATCTTTGGTTCATGGGGATGCTGCATTCACCCTGATGAATGCATCTGAAAAAGCAATCCAGATCCAAAAAATCATCACAAACATATTGAGTAGTAAATATTAACTCTCATTAAAGTTTTAAATGTCAAGAGGTAAAATTGTGTGTGTGTGGCTTTAATAAAATGGGTGGGTGGCTTTCACATGGGAATCCTCTTTCTCCAAAGCCTCTGCATCAACATGGTAGAGATTATCTTGATTTGCTAAACTTTTGGTATGCAGGTCTTCAGAGATTTATGTCTACCCACCTCACTCCTACTGTATATTGTGAATGTTAATGTGGGGTGCTGCTTTCTGTGTTGCTGTAACCAGATAATGGATTTATGCATAATAATGTTCAGTGGGGATAATCTCATTTTGGAGGCTGCTCTTTTTTTTCCACGATAGCATCCTTGTTATTAAAGATGCTTTTTTTGCTTTCTCCAAACTCTGTGCAATAACAGCTGTACAGATTCTTGAGAGACGAAGATCTTATGAGTTTGATTTGAATTGATGTTCAGGCCATAATACTGATATTTTCAGATTATGTAGGGTCATTTTTTAATTTGTGTATTAGACTCTAAATGGTTTTGCCATTTTTTTCACTCAAGTTATTTACATTCAACTCTTCCTTGCATGAATTAAGACCAAAATATCTAAGTTATTGTACTTACTATTTCAGGTTTTATTTCATTTTATGTTGTGTTTGAGTTCTCTGTCAATTTAACTCCCAATCGTTGAACTCCATCTGGCCTTACCTTATAGACACACTGATAGTATCTAAAGCAGTTGTATTACTTTTTACTACTCAGTTTATATACTAGACAATAAACTGACAGATATTCTTTGTGCCGGTACTAAATTTCACCCCTGTTGTACACATGTGCATCAATATCTCCCAAAACAACAGTATGACTGTGCAGCATGTCCTTGCGTTGTTTGGATGGATTACACCCATTTATCTCAAATATGAGCGGAGGAATGGGGCTACCTATCTCTGAGACTGCTGCATTTTATCTTGGTTGTCGCAAAATGGACAAATTTATTTTTGTAAATACTTGAAATGAATGATAATCACATAAAGTTAGTGACTGTAACTTTAAAGCTGGAACCCATAATTTTTTGTTAAAAAGTCACAGATTTATATAATGTACTGTACATTGTAGAGTGTAGATAGATATTTAGACTGACAATCAGAGTCAGAGTCAAGGACACTCATGGCTCAGGAGGTAGAGCGGGTTGTCCACCAATCGGTAGATTGGCAGTTTGATCCCCGGCTCCTCCGGTCCGCATGTCGAAGTGTCCTTGGGCAAGATACTGAACCACAAATTGCTCCTGATGGCTGCGCCAGCGGTGTGTAAGTGTGTGTTTGTGTTTGTGTGTATATATGTGTGTGTGTGTGTGAGTGTGCATTGGATCCTGATGAGCAGGTTGGCACCTTGCATGGCTGCCTCTGCCATCAGTGTATGAATGTGTTTGTGTGAATGGGTGAATGTGGGCATGTGTTGTGAAGCATTTTAAGTGAAAAGGCACTATATAAATGCAGTCTATTTATCATTGCTCTTGATTGCAGCTTCTTACCTCTAAGTTAGCATAACATTGATTTCATTGAGCAAAATTAAGGTTATTTTGTGCCACTTCAGTGTGTAATTCCTTCACTTAAGCAAATAACACATAATGTTAAATATTCACTGGTTTGTTAAGGATAATAATCTTGTTTACAAGTACAGGGATTTCCAGAGGGTTGTTCAGCCCAGTTCAGTTTTAAATCAATAATAGGAATAATTTCATGCAAAGTAAATCAATTTTTATTTATTTTTTTGCTTCTTGCTGTGAATGATGGACGCAACAGAACAGTGATTAAGCCAGTGCCCAGTTCATGAAAGAATTTTAAATTCACCAGGTGTTTTTAGGGTTTTTTCTGAGGGAAAAAGAAAGTTTGTTTTGAAAATCATGAAATATCTATCTGATGAAAGTCTGAGGACCATAAGCTTGTTAATACAGCGAGTACAGGTGATGGACAGTGGGCAGGATTTTTGTTTTTGTGAACAGAAACTTAGATTCGCTTCCCTGAATAACAAAAGCCACCACAACTGATCAAGCAAAGAGCAACAGCTTGAGACACTGCAACATCAACAAAAACAAAAAATCCAAATTATCTGAATTAGTGAATTAAGTGAATTAAAAACAGGTACTTTATATAAAGCATTAGATACGATGACAATAGGTCAACTGAATCACTGAAAGATAAAGTGAAATTTGTTCCAAAATGTCTTCAGTTTGTGACTTTGAAATGAGTGCAGAGGAGGAAAATGTCGTCCCATAGATTTAGGGATTAGAGCAGCTGCTGGGAGAATCCCAGTCCACATCTGGTGCCTGCCTGCCTGCCTGCTAACACACCCCTGGCTGCTCAACAACACCTCACATGCCAATTAATTCTGAACCAGTTTACAGCAGATTTTATTTTCCACTTAATAGTTTGTGAATGGATGTTTCTCTTTTTTACATGTGCTTGTCTGAAATGTGATATATATCATTGTACCTATTGTCTTTGCTCAGCTTTGCGTTTCTTTTTTTTCTTATGAAATACTGAATAGTTTCAACCTTCCTGACCTCAAAAAATAATTTTGTCCAAAGCAGAAATACTTTGTAAATACTGCCACTGCTGCTCATAAATATGTGACAAGACAATAGATATTATTTAGACATTTAGACATGAAAGTGGACACAAGCCATAAAAAGGTTGTATTAAAGCAGTCATTGGACCTGAATCAGTGACTGGGATGGTTTGTTGTTACGAAACAAGGACTTGAAGACAGCATATAATTATGTTATCGTGATTTGTTTTCGATTACACCATGACTGGAGATAATAATGCAGACTTTTCAGTTGGGTAGAAAGTTCACATGCTGGATCCCTGCACAAATTGAAGATCTTTTGCAAGTTGTTAGTGAGACAAATATGACTACCTTCTTGAAAATTAGGTAACTGTAGACAAAGTTTTAGAGAAGACTTCACTAAGTCATGTACTGTTAGTAGCTTTTGTGTTAGCTTTTTGTTTTTGTATAATCAGCCATTTTATGAGAGCAGATGTTGCATTTTACATGCTGTTTATATTGTTTAAAAGAGAAAAGCGCTAATTAAAAACATTAAGCAGTGGATGCAGTTTAATTTAGTATTATGCAACAATAGAGGCAATTCACTCTCCTCCCTGGTCTGTGTCATTGTAAAGTACAATTGTATAACAGATGACTCCTGGGAACTGCAATAATGTCTAAGCAAGAAACCCTCCATCTTAGCTGGATATATTCTCATAGTTGCAGGAAATGTAATCTATGTCACTATCAAATTGTCATAAATGAGAATTTGAAGCTGTGTCTAGCAGAGAAGTGAGTGATTTGAAGCCCAAGGCCCCTCCACCATAATATATGAAAATGAGCTGTTTGATCTTATTTTGATCATGGCCACGGTATGCAAGAAGGGGACGACCTCATTCTCTCAGGTGGAAAAGCTATTTGACTGCTGTTTACAATGAAGGGATATTTGTTTGCTACAAAACAGAATCCAAAATAATTCAGTTTGTGGGTCATTACGGGAGCAATGAAAATACTTGCTGATGGTTGTTTGGAGGGAGCAAATATAATAGTAATTCACTTTAATTTAACCACTGTTTACACTTTTCCCTATGAAGATTGGTGTGTTTGTAATGGTTTTCTATTCATGTGCTTATACTATAAACAACATAAATGGGATGATAAATGAATAAATTGGATATAAATGTGATGCTGACCACAGACTAGATTGAAGTTGGACCTGAATGTGTAAAATATATATTTAAAGATCCAGGTGGAAGTAAAACTCACAATCTCTCTTTGTCTAAACGTGTGTCATTATCATCTGTGCCATCAGTGATTTCAGAGCTGTATTAGCTCTCATCCAGAGCAATTACATATGAAGTAAAGAAGAAAACATGCACATCAGAATGGTGATAATGAACATGTCTGACTCTCTACCTTATCACTTTACAATAATTGTTTGAGTCTGCATGCTGTTGTTTTTAGATTAGAGCATAAACATTGTTCTCTGGCAGGGAAGGAAATAATATAGTGGCCCTTTAGTTCAGATAAACGATAGATAAGCTAAGATGTCTCTTATTTTCAAGTGCAGATACAATCACATCTATTTTCTTCCATCATTAATCCAAGACAAGTCAATGTAACGTGATTGAAAATGAGGAGAAAACCTGCTGTAGCGTAATTAGATACATGCCACAGATAACCGATAACATGTTTTTCAAAAGCGCATGAGGGTGAATCTGTTTACATGTGAAGATGTGTGTTGTTAACGCGAACGCTAACAACTCTATCTCATCTCAGACTGCGGTCCTGTCATTATCATACAGCACTCACATCCAGGTGCAGATACACCAATTTCACCCAATATGCTGAGAGTCATAATTTGCTTTTCCACTCCATGACACACTGTTATCAGCACCATCAATCTGCCGCGTTCCTGCAGAAGGCTAGTTATTACTTCGGATCAGTCAGCCTTTTCAATTCCATTGATGGAACATCTCGTGAATTGTCAACACACATTATTGGTGATAACCACCTTCACAGTTGAGTGGTTGACAAAGTGGAATGACATTACGATGGATGGGCTGCAATCTTTATCTGTCTCTGGATTTGCATATTATATCGTACACTATGCTTGGTTTGAGTATGTAAAGGTCCTGAAAATGTATCTTTTTAATGTTTAATGGTTTTTTAATGTTCTTATTATAAGTTGTTGGGTTCTACATGATCAAACTTTTAATTTTGACAACAGTAATAAGTATCTCACACAAGATATTTCTGTTGATCTGCACTCTTCTGCATGGTTTCAAATTGTTTGGACTTTGTTCAAATCACGTGACATCAGGTATTTTCACACACCAACAATGACCACTACCACACAAGTCCATCAGCTAGCTGGGAAGTTATTACAAAGCAATATTACAACATATTACAGCTGTTGTTTAGTTAGGTGAATCCTCTTTTTTTTCTTCTTATGCTTCCCCTGCTTTGCTCATTTGTGTACTTGCTTATCTTAAATTTTTGATGAATGTCCACTAAAATAGACAGCAAAGCACTTTTTCTGCTTACCTGCAAAATATATAAAAACAATGTTGGTGAGTCACTGTGGAAATACAGCTGTTCACAACAAAACTAGCATCTTCAGTGCATATTTTAGTGAAGAGAAGTTTCACAGATTTGTCCAGAGAACTTTGCCTTTTTGTAAGACAGCTCCATTTTGTGACCCATCATGTGACCCCAAAGCTGCTGTTGCTGTCTGTCAAATCTTGTCAGTCAGCAATTGTTAAAAAGGATATCTAACAATGGTGATTGTGTACTTTAAAATCCTAGCCTGATTAAAGTTGGTTTCTATTAAATCTGACCATGATTAGTAGCAGAATTATACAATTTGACTACAGACTCCAGATGATTTTGGTGTTTAGCGTTGGCTGGGGGCAGACGTGTGCTTGTCAGTGTGTGAGTTTTCGCTGTAATTGAGATACATTTGGTTGGCTGTAACAGATAAAAAGTGGTATGAAAGCGACTTATTGTAAAGGGCCACTGGAATGATTAAGTTAGTCTAAAGTTGGAGGACCCAGAGACGGATCAATACGGAGGCCTGAGATATCCTGACTTTTAGTCTCTTAAATAGGTCAAGGAACCAAAACACTGGATATGGAGTCTTTTTGCTTCTGCCAACAGTCAGAAACCTCAACTCTTGCTGCTTTCATATTCTTTAACCACATTTAGTGCTAATGTGCAGACAATAAAATAAAGGTTAGACAGATTCTTGATATGTGAGATGGAAAAGTGTAAAAGTAAAAGTGTGGTGACTTAGCCAATAGAAATCCAGGAAAGATGTGATTGAGGATAATCAAGTTTCACATCAGTCCTCAATGACATCCAACAATGGAGAGTTGTTGGAAATGCCCAAAATTAATTCTACTCACAGGGATATGCTGCACTGTAGTTTAAGATAAAATCAAGATTAAGAGATTAATATTAAAAGAACCGTTCATTGATTGATTTGTGGGAGGAGAATGAATAACAGCCCTAGACATGGAGAGAGTGATTTCTAGTTCAATAGGAAAAGGTGCTAAAGGTTTCACTTTGCTGCATATTCGCTTACTGTCAGTGAGCCTCTTTATGTGCTGGGGAGTCTAGAAATCCCCTTCCTGCATTTTGAGAAATATTAAGACATATATTAATAGTACCAAGCAGCAAGAAATATGCTGTGTAATACCTCATACTCTCACAGTTTCACCTAGGATAAAGTAATCACTCAACATGAGATAGTTGTGTCTCCAAAAGCATTACATTTTTGTCATCTATTTTTTTATGTTGCTGGGAGATGTGTTAAATCTGTGTTAAGATCTTCAGACATGCACAGATTTCACTGAGAGCTAATCCAACTCTGCGTAATTTGCATTAAATGTTTCAAAAGTTTCTTTTTGAGGTCACATTTATTTTGCTCAATTCTGTGCAACAGAAACAGGAAGAACGGCACAGCAAGGCATCAATAAAAGCCTTGGTTTGCAGAGACGAGGCTTCGGCTAGGATTCAGGTCACTTGTTTTATCAGTAAAAGTAGCATGGGGGAAAAGTAAGTTTATTCAAAGCAGACATTGCTTCAAGAAAAAGTGTGCTTGGCATCGTTAGATTAGAATAGTGTGACATATTTGATATGCATGTGGTGTGAATATTTGCCCATAGCACTTCATCAGGACTCAGGATAACAACTGTTTGAGGACTTTTTTATTTTTTAGTTAAGGTGAAAAAAGACCTTTTTTAAATATGCTGTCAAAGCACAAGATTTGCTCTGTGGGGGGAACCTGTAGGTGCAAGTATGACATTTCCATCATGTGTTTATGAGTTATATACAAGCTTATGTCAAGACATAGAGAAATACACATGTCAACGTGATGACTTGATACTGTAGCAGAGGCAGCGGCAGCTCCAGTGATACGTCTTTCTTCAGTTTGCCTCGCACTTGTGTTGCACTCTAAGACACTGTTACCAGCTGAGCTGTCAAGCGTCCTAGGTCTCTGCTTCATCAGTGACTTTGCCAGCTGCTGGAAAAAAAGGAAAGGGAAAAAAAACAAAAACATATGAGAATTGTGGAGAGCCATGACACACATCATTAACGGCTTTGAAGAGTCGATGCACTGTTGAGTTAGTTATTGTACTATATGGTAATCATTTTGCTGTTAAGAATAGAAAATACTGCATTTTCATTTCATTTCAATAATGTAAGCCCTCACAATAGATCTCAGTTTTGTTCCATCCTCTCAGTCATCATCTTCATCATCATTATCATCAGTATTATGCTTATCATTACTGTCTCCGATAGTTTTTTAAATACATGAAATGTCCTTGTTGTTTTGTACAATAAGCTGCATCTGGTTGATATTGTTTTTAAACTTCATCCTTTTCTATCCATTTTGCTTTAAATCCAACCTGAGGCTCATGTGCATTTGGCTGTGAAAGGTTACATACCATGCTCATTTCCAGGTCTGTATTTATATTTATATTCTGGGGCTCTACTGGAATATATTTACATGATTTACAATTCAAAAAACTGCTTATTTATAATATACTGGCTTTTTTTTTTTTTTTACAACCTCTTAGGTCTGTCTCTGTCTGAAACAGGCTGTTTTAGCTCCTGTCTCTTTAAGAACCCCCTCCTATATTATGAGCCCACTCGGTTCGGACTGGTTACCATCAACAAGCCGGTTCCGAAAGCTACGTGAACAAATAGTAGTAGTAGGGTTTCACTTCTTCTTCCTATTCTTTACTTGAAACGGAGACTTCTCAAATACATTTTTACATGTTCAAGCCAGAATTTGATCTGAAATATGTGTTTGGGTAATGCAGTAACCCATGGAACAACCTTAGCAAAAAAGGCTATGGAACAGATGAGAACAACCTGATGTGTATCTGTTTTTAATATATTTATTTGTTGAAGCCATACATTTTTGACATTAAATCATCATGCAAGTGAGTTCTACCATTTCTAAACCTCCAAACCAATTTGCAAATCTAATCCAATCCTTAACCAGTATGCCTCTCAAACAATATCAGAAATAAACATTGTTACTATCCTTCGATTTAATTTTCTCTACAGTTTCATCACACAGCATAGATACCATACAGTACTTATAGTGTAGGAAAGAACTGACAGAAAAAGAAGAGAACAATCATTAGCATAGATAAGAAAAAATAACAACAAAAAATAGAATAAACATGTTGGCCTTTGAACATGTTTAACATAGACATCTGGCACCATAGCAGCATGAAAAAAATAACAGAAAATCAGAAAAAGCATCATATGTGCCCAATAAATTACACCATGAAACATATTCCAGTTAACGATTGTTGATTTTAACGTACATTTTACATATCCTCGTCCCTTTAAAATAGAGTTTCACATATAATGAATGTGTAAAGTGGAAGGAACAGTAGGCTATTGTACGGTAGTTACATGTGTTACTATTTGTCGCCATATGTAACTCAGTGTGTCTTCAGATCATCTCTCTGGAACGAAAGCCAAACATTTTAAAGAATGTCTCCTAATTTGCTGTCACTGACAGTCATGTCAGTGTGGAGAAACAATCTGTTTGGTTGAGGGGTAACTGGATTGTGTGTGTGTTGTGTGTGTGTGTGTGTGTGTTGTGTGTGTGTGTGTGTGGGGGGGGGGGGGGGGGGGGGGGGGGAATTTGGCTTTCAGGTTTTCTCTTTAACACCTCTTTCTCGTGAGAAACAAAGGTATCAAACAGCATACGATTTAAGCACAAAAAAGCACGAGAGAGATAAACAATGCACCCTGCATTTCTGGTTTCTCCTTTTTTCCCAGAGGAGCTGATCATATTTAGACAAATCAAAATTTCCTTCACAGCTACAGTACAGTGAGTTTACCACCTAGAAATGTTTCAGGTATCGAAATCATTATTTTTTAGCTTCTTTCTTTAATGAATATTTACCAAACTTATGGTACACAATTTTATTGAAATTACATTATTTATATTTATAATATAACGTATACAATATATGTCCAAATCAGTTTGTTTTTTATTTGATAATTAGCACAATTAGCATTACCATCTAACATTAGTGATTCATAAGGTAAAACTCCCAAAAATGTCTTTAGCACAAGTTCCTCTAACAATGGTATAATGTAGTGCAGCCCTTGATTGAAAATCTTCAGGTGTCTAGCAATGAAAGCATTTTCCAGTCATGAACAATCAGAAAGATCAGAAAAAGCAGTGTTATGTATGTTTTAACACATGCTTATGAAAGTTACACTTCAATGGGTTGCTGCAACTTTGCTCAGGAACCTCAGTACATGAAAAGTATGTGACCTTACAGCCCAAAAAAGGGCTTTCAACCTAAGCGACAACAGATGTACTGACACTGAAAGGAGGAGTATGTGATGTGCTGTGGTGGCAGTGGTAAAAGCATTTTTCCTGCTGTTTGCTTTAGGATAGATGTGACAGAGAAGCTTTTGATGATGGATATAAAGAAGGTTGAGAGTTTGAAAGGAGATAAAAGTGTGTCTGACTTATCCACCCTTTCTTGAAGGGAAAAATCTTTGTCGAGGTATCAACCATCTCAGAAAGTGTGTTTTAGTGACTACCTTGTGGTAAAACATTTTAACAAGACACACATTTTTACCCACATGCTACACTTTTTCAGATTGCCAGAGTGTTATTTATTAATCTTTCAGAGCTGGCAAAGGCAAATTAGACAAGTAGACCTTTGCAAGACTTAATGACTCCCAGTTCTGAAATTAAAAAAAGCCTGTTATCAGTGCCCGAAAAGGGTCTTTTTAAAAAAAAGATTAAGACGAAAGTGCCCTTCCTCTCTACTCCTTGCACCCCCTCTTTCCCCATCCTTTCGGCTGTGGTATCTCCTATCATGGTGTTTAAATGGCTCAGCAGTTCTAATGTATGATATTGATGAGAAATCATGTCACAGTGTCATCTGTACTGTAACAGTGATGGATTGCGCTCGGAAAGCTCTCTACTAAACGAGGGGTTAAATTAAACAGCGTCGCCAGCAAGATGAATAGCCACTGGCTGCCGCAGAGTTGTTACCAGGGTGACCACTTTATTGGCAAAGCATAATGATGAACCTGAATATGCAGCTCTGTGCTCACATGCTAATATGAAGACAGTGCAGGAACTAAAGCCCAGGGAAACATTTATAAGTTACGCAGAGAAACAGACAAAGAAATGTCGAAGACTGGCAATCTGACACATTTGTCAATGTGATTCTGAAAGGATGTTTTTCAAAAAGATTTCCTCTTGAAAACCTGCAGTAGATTGTCATGTAGTCTGTATTAATGCAAAGAGATACAACAGATTTCAAGTAGAGGTGAATGTTTTTTCTTCAGCGGTAGTCTGTCTGTGCAGTGAAGTGAAATTATGCCAAGTGATACCATCAATCCAGGATTTATTCTCTCAGCAGAACATGTCTCAGTGTGTGGAAGTTGCTTTATTGCATTTCCATCCACCCACATGGGATCTTCCCATGACCCACTTGGCAATTCATCTCATTTCAGTTTCTGCAGCAGATTTGTTCTTCAAAATAATCAGTATTAGGCCTTGAGGCATTACTTAGTAAGGGTTACAGTCATGCATTTTTTTTTTTGTTGAAGTAACAAGTAGTATAAAGGGATTACAATTTGAAAGAAGTACAGTTACTAATCCTGGTAATAGTGAAGATCCACTGGAAGCGAGGAACCTCTGCCACTTCTTGCTCGTTACTATGGGCGTGTCGACACTGGCTGGCAAGGGCGCAGAGATATTTACGTCACAATGTCCACAAGGAAGGGCCACTGCGTGTTACGCCCGGTAATGTTTAAGCTATTTTTCCTAGCCTGTTAGCATTTCTTAGCTGGCATTGTTTAAATAAAAATTCAGTTTTCTCAAATAGTTTGTGCTAATATGTGCCAAGCCACATTTCTTTTGTCTTGGTCCTTGTAATCTGGTAGGGAAAGGTGGTATAAAAGTGGAATTCCTAAAAGAGAGTATATCAGTATATATTATCTCTGTGTTCAGAGGACTACTGTGGGAAGCATTAACTTGGTGCAAGGCAGGAGGTGTCATATCAGTCCTCTATCAAAAGAAGAGAGATGTACCTTCTGGCAACTCAAAAGTTGTCTTATTTATATGTTGTATCTTCATAACTGCTAGCTAGCCACCAGTAGTTTTAATTGGTAGAGGAAAGAACTTCGCTGGTGTGTTGTGAGAGGTCAGTCACCCAGGCTAAGCTAACATTAGCTGTTGATTAGTAAATACCTCCTAACCGTAAGATTGTTAAACCAAGATATAACAGACTTGACGCACCTTGTCTCCACTTTGTCTGCTATTTCTTTTTTTTGTGTACCTCGTTACTCATTATCACATACAACCCTTCTCTCCCACATATTAGATTTCTTATTTACTGTGGTTGATCCTTGTATGTGAGTTGAGTATTTACTCTTTCTTAAAACAGGTGACACACAATCTGCCAGCATGTGGGTTGTTTTATACTGTTTAAGATTAGCTGTATGAAAAAAAGAAAACTTTTAGTCGTACTGTACTTGTGGTGTAATTATCTGGTGATTACATGAAGCTTTGGTTTGCCTTAGAAAAAGTATTTTTGTTTTATGTGTTTCATGTAATTTCAGAATCCCTCACTGACAAAGCAGAGTACTCCTAATTGAGAGATTATTTTGTTGTTGTTAATTATGAGCAAAAGCCAGGCATTTTAATCATGTTTCTCATATCAGGGGATGGGCTTTACTTGGTTATTGTGTTCACATGTATTGAAACAAAGTAGGTTGTTTGAGTCACCAAGTTATAAACATTGTACAGGCATATGAAACATAGCCAGTGGGTCCATACCAATATATTATGGGGATCATTATCTCATCAGTATCTCATTAGCTCGTGATGAGTTTACATGCACACAGAGGACAGGTAATCAGATCTTAAGGCAATACTCTGAAATTGCTATGTGCCATCCCATGTAATATTCTGTAATGCCAAAATATTTAGTCTTGTGCTTGAAATGTTAGAAACACCTCTCAGTATACAACCCTAGACCTCTGTGAGACATTTTAATCGTCATGTAGAGTTGATTTCAGGGCTTTTGACTGCATTTATTCTAACTAAGTGCAAACATGAATGTATAACTACTTTAACACATTTATATGTCTGCTCAGTGTTTGTTTTATTGGGACAAAACAAGATCTTGTTTTTATTTTTGTAAGAATTTAAATTTCATAAATCACCAGACACATTTGACAGTCATGTAAAAAAAATGTGATTATAAGTTAAATCCCCAAAAAACAAAAAAAATATGTTAATGTTTTACTTGAAATATTAACATCAGTTGCTTACCCCCAGAATAATGTTATGTATGAAAAAAACAACCCCTCAATTTAACTTTGTTGACTATACTGTCATTTTTGTCATTTAATTATATATAAATATTCACTACTAGTTTCAATTCTGCTTCTGCAATGTTGATATATTTTCCTTTGCCTGACGAGTTTAAGCTCAATACTGTGATCCAAATACATCATTGGTGTCTTACTGTCCCTCTGAGCTAGCGTACACTGCTTCTGTGTTCATGGCCTCAATCACCGTGGAAACATCCTCTGTCACACTCACTTTGATAGGATTAGTGTACAGCTGTGGGCAGGAATGTGGAAAACTCTATTTTACATAATGTTTTTTTTTTTCCTGTGTGTGAGATGTTTCTGAATTGACATGCACAAGCTTAAATGAAATGTTTACACAAATACCTCATACACCTCCTCATGGACACGTGATCAAAAATGATACCTTCTTCCTCTCGGAGTTGGCGGTGTACAAACAGCACTGAGACGCTGCCAGAATTATGTACAGTATATTAAGTTGGTAGCAGCTTGATAACTGCCGGTAACCACTGTCACAGCTGCCAGCTTTGGGACAAAATAATAAAACTGTGTCCTACTTTCACATTTTTTTTTTTCTTCGAAAAACTACTTATGAAAAGTACTGTTTGATAATACCATGGCCTTTCTCAGACATTCTTATCCTCCCCTCCCTCACCATCCAACCATGTGTTTTCCCCCAAATAAAATTATTTTCTTTTGTGTCCTTGTAATATATTCATAGCACAGGAAAACAGGCAGAGGATCAAGATCAAGCAGCCTGGAGAATATCAAATAGAATATATTCATGGGGCTGTGTGGGTTCTCTCTGTGGCGGACAAAAAAAAAGGGAAAAAAGTCAAGCATATTTTATATATAGGAAACACATTAACACTGCTTGGAGGCTATCACTGTTATATTTTAAAAACAAACAATCAGCATACTTAAGTATGCCATCACCTGCTGCGTTGTGTGAAAGAGAGAGATAGAGAGAGAGACTGCGTGCCCCTGAGTGTGTCATTCAAGTGGAAAATAAAGAATCATGACTTGATGTTTTGTAATCAGTGTAGCCATGAAGATTTGAGAGTGTTTAAATGATAAACAAAATCTTTGTCTGTCAAAAGCAAAAATATCCAGATAAGCATCCGCATACAGTACGCAGTTTAGAATTAGCACTTAAATTATAAGTAGAAAGGATTAGTAAGATGTAAAAGTTTATATACATTTGACCAATATGTTTAAAAAGTTGTTTATTGTTTTTATTTTAATCTATTGGAAAGTGACTGACTATAATAATGCAAACCTGGGGAAGTCTGTGAGTGTTAAAAGTTACATGATTTTAAGTTTTCATACCGATCAACAAAATAAGGAAACAGTCCTTCCATGAAAAAATGACAGTTCAGGTGACAAAGCTGTAGCAATGATCTTATTATCTATCGGGCTCAAAGGGGGAAGGTGCGTGATGTAAAGGGAACAAAGGATGAAAGGTTGGGGTGGACCGATTGGTCTTTTAAGGCTGCACTTTGCTTCCCATTTCTTACCGATCGTTAACATTGGTTTCTTTTATCTGTGACTTTAGTGTTTAGAGTATTTAGTGCTCCAACCATGACACAAAGGTCCACTAACCTTTAAAAAGTAGTAATTTGAACCTAAACCTTTCCATAAACCAATGTTTTTTTGTGCCTAAATATAACAGTGATTTGTGATTTGGTTTGGAGGGTGCAGCAGAACAATGTTTTCTGATCTGTTATCTTCATGGTTAGTACTCCACTGAAGTACTATTACACTGAACACTACAAAGTAGGTTGATGTCACAGGAGACAAATGAAAGTATCATCAAAGCTGATGCAGCAGAGGCTGGGATAAACTTACTTTTAGACAAAAAAGTCCAAAATGTCCAAACATGCTGGATTACATACTTTGTATTTCATTAGACCAATTACCCAAAAAGTACATTTGTAATGACAACATGAAAAATTATCATCTTCTTTTGTTTTTTTAAATGGCTTAATTACTAAGATGGAGAAATACATTGTACCATCTTACCAACAATAAATCAAATCAGTCTACTAACTGTACATGGAAAGTTAAATGTGTACTTTATAGTATTTAAGTGCGATTTTAGAAAACAAATTAATGTGTATAGGGTTTTGTTTTCCACATATCCTCACCAGGACATATATAAGTACACTATATGACAAATTGAATACATTACATTTTTGTCTCATTCTGCCATTCTGCTGTAGGATTAATCTGATATCTACACAAGTATACCAAGCCACTGCTAATTAGTCCATCTGGGAGCCCATTGATCTTCGCATCAGAGGCTTACGTCCTGTCTTATCAATAAAATGGATCACAGAGGAAACAATGCCAATACACATCTGGATGCCAATTAAGCTTTTGTCTCCACACAAGATGCTCTGGTGGTCTCAAATATAAAACCAAAGGGGAAAGCTGTTATCACCACCTTTTTAAAAAAATCTTTTTCAATTTATTATAAATTTACCCACTTATCTGGCATCAGTGATCCTATTTGTGGAGAGGGGTGGGGCTGTCCTCATCTTGCTGCTAATGGATTGTGTGCTTATTGGACTACTTGATCGTCTGATTTCTTTTGATTTGGTTTAAATTGAGCAAAAAATGCTGGGCTCTACACATTCCTTGATAACTAATGGCAGAAGCAGTCTAATTATAGAAATCTCAGCTATAGCGTGGTAAAGTTGGGCTCCCACAGAAGAGAGGGAACATTTACTACATTGCCTTTGAATTTATGCCTATGAATTCTTTTCAAGTCTTTTTTTTTTTTTTTTTTTTAAGCCATGGTGCACCCCAGTTCTTGTGGGCCTTTGATATTGTGTCTCTTTGACTCTCAGATCAGCAGGGGTGTAAGATGTGAACTTCAGATTCATATACAGATTTGTTTACCATACACCACTGTAGTATCCGAAACAGGGACTCAATCTCAACACCCTTTGTTGTCACTCTACCTGCAAAAAAAAAATCAGTGAAGACGTGGACTTTATAATGCACCGATGTTCTTTTCCACCGCTGATCTTCAGGTCTAACGTGGAGCTTGTTTACTGTGTCATACATAATGTGATTTAGAGGTATGTTTGTCATGGATGGCAAAAATCCCACCTAATCGCATTCCATAAATGTCAGGAAAATTTGCAAGAGAGGGCCTATGTGACCAAACAACTGCAGTGAAAAGGCTCACCAGGGACTCAGCAAGAAATACTCAACACGCACAGCAAAAAGGTTACACGTTTTACAGGGATTGTTGCTCTTCCCAATTTGGCATTTCGTTCTGATGATGATGACTTTAACATGAGTGATGTGATAATGTCAAGGATGTTCTGCTCCGCGGATGACGGAAGAGTGGCATTCAAGGTTTTTGCTTTCAGATTCATTCAGTATCAAAGAGGATTCACCTCCCACATGGATACATTTCAAACAGAGACACACAAACACAGAGACACATGAACACACATAAAGACGTACAGCTGGCAAAGGTACACCATCCTTTGATTTGAAAACCTCAAGAGGCGGTAGTTCATTCTCTATAACCTCTTGAATTTGGACTGCACAGTGCTGACTACAATTTTTAAGATTCCCCTTCTTTTATTTCTTATTTCCCCTGAGAACTTCCCCTTCTCTTGATACTCTAAGTGGTCTCCCTGGTGTATGGATGAAAGCTTTTGCCGCTATTCCCAAAGGAACGCCCCAAACAAAAATCTACCGAAAACCAACCTTTTGTACTTAGCACCAGTACACTGAGAGGGCAGGTTTTAAAAACAAAAACATGGCTCCTCCATGCCCAATTTGTCTTGAGGTGTATTATTGATGAGGGCATGCTGTACCTGCTGTAGGCTGCTATGCTCCACACAGATCTAAACATTGACTCTAACCGCAGTGGATCTGTTGTAGTCTTTTTTGCAGCCACTTCCATTAGAGTTAGAAGTATTCCCTAGAGCATTATGAAGAGAAAGAACCTGGTGGTTTAAGGATATCCAAAACTAAGCACCATGGAGCTGCATTAGACTAAAAGCAGCTTGACATGGGAAGTAAATCACTGTTATGTATCCTGTGCCAACGAGAATCTGCCGGGAAGGAATCAGCAGCAGTGAAAAAAACGATTTGCGTCCACACTAGCATTTCAAGGTCATTTTTTTAAAGAGACCTCTGCCCACGGTACAAGATTAACATGGCTTAATCTCTTTTTCTTTGTAATATTTTCAGTTGGCAAACAACACTGCAACATCTGGTAAAGACTATGACAGACAGTAAGCCCAGCTGACCAACATATTTTATAACACCAACATGAATATGTTATTGTCAACAACTTTGCTGTGTGTTTGGCTATATTGACATTTAAAATGTATGATTACAGAAAATCTCAAGTATGCTGCCCTACAGCTCCCGCCTGTGGCTAGGCAGCTACAGACACAGCTTCTCTCTTGTGTGCAAGTATGTTCAAACCTCTGTTCAACCTCCTTCAGCTCTCTGTGATCACTTATACTGCCTTTTTGCCAAATTTCACTATATAGCTGTTCTATATTTTTCTGTTTCTGTTGTCACACAACTACAACCCACACTGAGCAGCTTGTATCATTGTTTAACAGAAGTTAGCCCGGACACACTGAAGCCAGCGTTTTTAAGAATTACACAGTCGAGGCAGATTTGAAAAGCTGTATTTTGTGGGTAGAAAAATGCCATTTAAGTTCAAGTTTAACCACCTTAGAGTGCACATACTCTAAGAGTCTGCTGGGAGGTCTGCTAATGTATTACAGTAGACAAACAGTTTAGTGAAATCTTAAGATATTCCTCTAAGGCCTTTTTTTCTGTCTTTATATTTTATCTTCTCCATTAGCAGTGTGGCTCAAGGGATTTCAATGCTGGTCAGTCTGTTTGTGAAATATCTCGACATGCTTTTACAGGGATTGCTGTAAGCTCGTAATGCAGCTAAAAAACTATATGTAGGAACTTTTTCTTTTTTTTGACACATTTACTGAATTAATGAAGAGTTAAAAATGAGTTTTACTTTAGGGCATTTTAAGGGTAGTCAGAGTTCTTTTTATTCAAATTAAACAGGCGGTTAGGGATTCAAACTGTCAAACTTTCCATCAAAAGCAATCTCATACTTAGTATTTCCAGACATCTGTCCCTAATGAAACTGATAACTTCTTTACAAATGAATAATGCAAAAAAAACAACCTTAATAGCTAATGGCTTTCCACATGGAGCGGGAATACACGGAAAACGAGCCGCTCCAGAGAATAGATAGACATGTGCTTCTTTATATTTAGCCACTTGTAAGATGAAGCTCATTATCATTACTAGTCTCAAATAGGCTAACAATTCGTCCCTGTTAGCTACCTATTTGAATTACATTGAGATGACTGAACCTTTGTCAGTGTAATTGATGTTCTTCACTTACTGCTGTTCGAGGTGAATAATAGTAATCTTCCCCTCCGTTTCTGTTTCTCTCTCCATCCTGTAATGTCTCCTCAGAGAGCCATAATGGCAAGTTAGATGGGCAGTCGGCTGCTAATACTCTCATCTCTTTGTTACTGATGGAAACTGGAGTGACATTTTAGGCCTTGCTGGGAGATCTGCTGTATGAGTGGAACATTTGCAGAAAAAATACTAATGGCATGGGTTACAAAATGGAAGAAATCTTGAATTTTGCGGTTATAAGCAGTAGTAAGTGTTTAACAGGTTGCCTGTCAGCTGCTGTTCCCATGATTAGCCTTTATCCCTTTTCCCACCAGTCGTCCATTCCTTCAAGAGGGAATATGGATGATCCAAACAGTTCAGGCTTTTTTTCTTTTGAAGGGTCTAACCTGTACTCACAGGATCTACCCCAACTTGGAATAAGGGATGTTGGAAGGTAGATGTGTTTGAAGTGTAAATCTCCCACAGGTCAAAGAGTGCAACTGAAGAGTCAGATAACAGCATATTTTTATCCATGCAAAACAACTTTGATTTATTTCACACACTTTATTCTTCCAAGACTGCAGACAGTGTTCAGGATCTGCCAGGCGGTGGATATGAGTAATTTTTCTTATTTTTGTGGCGTCGGTTTGAAGCTATATTAAGAGCAGTCAGCGCTGGGTTTGCTTGGTAAACAGGAGTCTGAAAGAAGGTCTGGAAGATACAGAGACTGTGTGTAAATAAAACATCACAGATGCAGGACCAAAGTGAACAAGAATTTCTATCATTACTGCACCATCTAATTTAAGCATTTTGTGAGGGTTATGAAACGATGCTGAATTAACCAAATGGCAAACAAAATGGTCAAAAGCTACTTTGAGTGCATGGTGTATCTTCTAAAGTAACCCTTCATCACACTCATACTCTATGATCTTTTCAAACTCTAAAGTGAGCCAGTTAAGCCAAATATCCCATTATTCCAGAAAACTAGTTGTGAAGCCAATTGGTAGAGACATGGCTCATTTAATATGCATTAGACGTGATCCCATTGAGCCTAAACCACACTCATTAGGCAGAGACTAGCCCAAAGTAAATGTTTGAGGCTAAATATTTAAAGGATAGATCTGTCTACTTTCAACATGGGGCGAAATTTAGTTTTTGATATCTTGACTTCTGAATTTGTTAAAAACGTGCTCACTGGACCGCTTTACCAATCAGACGCTCAACTGATTCAACAGTAACACACACCTCATATCTTCTAATAGGTATACAGAATTAAGTCATACCTTCCAATAGATATATGACTGCAAAATCATTTATAATAGCTCTTTGACTTTGCTTATTTTCATTGCTCAAACATCTCCTTCTATGCTTTGCTTACTTGCTTGATCTGCCAGTCTTCTGCAGCCTTCATGTTATTATCAGAAGAACTATTGACTTTCTTTGCTTGAGCTTGAGAGCATTCTTTAAAAATAATGTATTTCTGAATTCAAAAGTAACCCCGAATAAACTACAGAAGATCATTTCTGCACATAGCTCTGCAATATAGCTGTGTACTTTTGAGGACATGAGTAGTTGGTTTACCGTAGGATGGTCTGGTTGCACTGTTATTGTGCTGAAAGACACGTTTAATTACTTTCTGAAATTGGCCCTGTGCGCATCTTGCCAGCAGTGCCCTTGGTGTTTGAAGCTTTACAATGAAGCAAGTTTGGAAATAAGAAAATGAGTGCACAGGTTGTAACATAACAGGAAATATAATTTATAAGGCTGACAATGAGGCAGAAGAACAGAGATTATGATTGCAAGGCGAAGCAATAGTTACATTTCAAAGAGCTTACAGTAAGAAATTCTCTGTGTTCTCTTGGTTGATGTTTACAGGATGCCCTGGTTTATACCTCAGCTCATATTTGCTGCCCGCATTTAAAAGTAGATATAGTATGTTAAGTGCGTAACATTTTCTTTGGTGCTTTTGTGGTGGTGTTCCTGTTTCTAACCCCTCAGCCAAACACCATAATAGAGTCTACATCGCAAAGAAAATAAAAGTGTGACCTACATTGAGAGGAGGATGAGTGGACCGGGCATCTCCCTGTGGTGTTTGCACGGGTCATGTGTTGCCCCCTCCCTCTGCCATACGTTGCGCATCTAACCACCTTTTTCCTAAATGACCAGAGAAGAGCACTCAAGATGTAAGACATCAGACCTCCAAGGACCTTCATTTATCAAATAATCATGGATTTAGTCTATACTCTGCATGTTTCAGTGCCCACTAAAGCAGGGAAATATTTTTTGCATCCATGTGGGTGTATGGACTGGCTAACTCACTTTTCCTCTTACCTTTCCTGTGTGCATGTTAAAGCATTATTATCAATTACAGATTAGCAAAGAAGCACCAAAGTTAATTAAAATCCAAAAATAGTCTGTCTTTATTTTCACTATTTTCTATGCAAAAGAATGCATTCTCACATTACTGGCCAAAGCTGATGTTAAGTGATGCAGTGCTGCGAGCAAAGTTAATGTCCATACACTTCATCAGGGGTGGATAGTAACTTCACTAGAAGAATACTGCAACCAATAAAATCTTGTGAGTTTTAGATTAATTTAGATTAACAGCAACTGGCTGTAAATGGACAAACCTTAAAGGTATTTAAATTACAGCAAATATGAAGGCCAAAGTGGAGGGATTTTATTGGGGTGGATAGTATAGTGTACATTGACAAAGGAAAATAAAAGAAGAAAATGTCATTGGCATAATACAATATAATAAATGTCCTCTTAGCACTTACTTGTGTACTTGGAGGAAAATTAATATATGCCATCCCAAGAAATTACATTGATAGTGGCTGATTTTGCGCCTCATGATTTATGTCTAATGCCAAAACACTGTCGACACATGCTTATGTCATAGGGTCCACTGTAGCCTACTCTATCGCTCCTGTTGCTGCTGTAAAACGGTGGATAAATTACTTTGAGTGTCACACAGCCCTCTGCAAAATTACTGATTTCAGTGTCAGAATTTGATCCATTTGGTCCGATAACATTTGGAAAGTCTAGAGTGAATGACTGCTTAATTAAAGTTGTTTAATCCCCATTCAAGTTAGCAGAGAGCTTACCATTTTAGGAATTAAAACCCAACACCAGATTAAAAAACAGATTTATCTGGAGGTGATAGGCTTAATCAGCCTTGTGTGAAGTCTTTGGGAAGGGCTTGGGTGTAATAGAAGTTCATTTTTATGTTAAAGTTCTTCACTGCAGGTGTTCAGGTTCAGGAACTAATGTGGCTTATCCAGTGTGTTGCAAGGTGGAAAGAAAGGGTTTGGAAGTCGGTATGGTAAAAATGGGATGTGGCAAGTCTAACTTTCACACTAGAGCTTTGATTTTGGTAACAATGATCTTTTCCTAAACTCCCTCAACTAAATCTTCTAGTTACCAGACCCTAACCATACCTGAAGTACAGGTTTTTTACCATAACCACTATTCCCTAACTTTAATTGGACGTTGCATTATGCATTAGACACTGAAAGCAAGACACTGAACGCCAAATCGCTTTAATATTTATGGATAGGAAATCACTTTAGACAAAAGCTTTTGCCAATGTAATCTGATGTAGTACAGTATGTGTTTTTCTTCATTAAAAAAATCGATATTTTTCTTAAAGATTTGGCATCTTGAGATACAAGTTCATGCAAGTTCAAGTTTATAAAATATATTATGAATGTTTGTAGTCACAGCTGTTCATTTTATCCTATGATAAGTCAACATGTACTGTGTAAAGATGTGCATGCTGCACACGGCCATGATATAATCAGATTTACAAATGGGATGGACTCATCATTATTTTTAAAAGTCACAACTTTGTCTGACAAGTCAAAATGTTTGCTGTTAGCAAAAAGTTCAAGTGTTGGACATAAATGGAGCAGAGCAATCATTATTATTAGTTACACCTCTGCTTTTTGAAGTCAAAATATCTGCGGAAATGGAAGTAAATTGCCAGAAAAAGTTGTCTAAACTTTCCTTTAAACCAGCCAATAATTACTAGCCCAGTTAAATAAAAACCTATTAAAAATAACAGTAAACTCTGACCAAATTTACATTGCTATTACCCAAACACAAAATGGAAACACTGAATAGAAACAATCCAGTAGCAGTGTATTGCCTTAGGTTGTTTATGTCTATGAGTTTTTAGAATTAGAAATAATAGTCAGAATTATAAATAACAGAAGCTGTTGTGTGTGCAGTTCAAATTCGTCAAATCCTCTCAATTCCAGAGACATCTCCTATCTCTATGTAGAAAACTGATGCAGCAAGGACATCAAGGATGCTTTGGAAGCATTATCACAGAGAAGTAATCTTATGGTAAGCACATTCCCAGCATGGTGTCTGGTGAATTAGCAGATACTGAACTCATACTTCATTGAATAGCAGTTTGTTGTATCTCCAGCGCAGCTTGGAGGAAGCCGAATTTACATTTGAGAGAAAATGTTTTCTGACTACTGGTTTGTGCTAGTTTATATTTATCCAAACACACATGACAGGCCTTGATTGAAATTTCAGTAACTGATGTTAAGTTTACACGCCGTAGGAAAAACGCTCGGATCATTACTATCAGTTTAAAAAAGCTAAACTTTTTTTTTTTGACAGTTTAAGCCATTTCACAGCTCTCTGTTGAAATTCAGTTTATGATATTAATAATATGCTATCAGTAAACAACTTTTTCCACTGAGGTACAAGACATGAAAAAAATAAAATAGGCGGTGTATTAAAATATCACATTATCACTGAAGGCTGGACTTGGTTAATGAAATAGAGCTTGTTGCACCCTGAGTAAGAACAGATTTTTTTTTTACACTTCACATTCCTCGGATTAATATTTCATTCATTGCTTGGGGCTGTGTAGACACTTTCTCCCATAATATTCCACAATGGACACAATGGTTTCATAAACTTTACACAAATGTGTGACAGCTGGTGGCATCATCCTATTTAGTGATTCTGGAAAAGCAGATGCCTTGTTCAGTCTTATTTAAGAGAGTCAGCGTTACAGCTCTCTACTGAGGTTTATTTCACTCAAACAAATGGAATTTTTCCTCACCACCACTATGAAACTCCTGTGTTAGTGATGGTGGTATATATATCAGTGTAATGTTGAAGTCTGGTGCCCATAAAAATGACAAGTTAACAAGTGACTATATTGCCTTCACTGTCCAATATGTGGATGCATGGAAATCTCCATTAATGTGATCTATTCATTATACAGCAACACAGTAAGTACAAGGATTTTCATCCCTTGTCCTTTTCAACCATTGTAGCAGCTTTGGCTCGAGGTATCATGGCAACGTCGGGTTACTGGTCGGTCACCAGATCAGTCCACCACTTTTATCCAGCCTGAAACATCTCAACAATTAATGGATGGATTGCCATGCAATTGTGTACAGACATTCATGGATCCTACACAATGCATCCTACTGACTTTGGTGTTCCCCTGACTTTCCCTTGGTAGTGAAATGACTCAACAACTGTTAGATGGACTATCACGACATTGACATTCACGTCACCAATGAATTTGGTGATCTCTGACTTTTCATCTAATGCCTTCATCATATTAAAACTTCTTTTTTTCTTCTTCTTTACGCTCCATATCAGTAGGCAAACATGAAAATTACAGAGGTAAATATAGCTTACATAAATTAAAAATACAGCGTAAGAACTGTGCTGCAATGTGGGACAAGAGTGACTGAACATTTGGAAGTTGTTTTTCTTGTCACATTGTTATCATCTGGCCTTAGGGAAACCTTGGTGCAACATGAAAATGAGACTCCACCCCTCACCCCCACCAGCAACACAGATTACATTCCTCTAATGTATTTATGTCACACAACTATTTAGGGACATTTTAGATTCAGGGTGGGTTAACAGCAAAATAACAAACCAAATGGAACTAAATCAATCAACCTAAAAGCAAAAACAAAAATACAAATCTCTTACTAAAATTACAAAATGAACTAACAGGAGCTACCCACTCCTATGGATCCTAGGGCTGTTTAATAATACTGGCAAGATACTATTTCCAATATTTTACAGGGGAGTAGTTTGCTGGTTGGTTGGGAGTGAAGAGAGGAATTGGGGGAAGCTGACCTTTTTAACCTCAAGCGTTGAGGCTGGAACCAATCCTGGAATAGCCTTCACATTCAATCAGACAATCACTCACACAGCCAATCAGTGAGGGCTCATCTGCAGCCCATAGTACACTCAGAGCCACCACAGCAGGCTTACCAAAAATAGTGAGAGAGACAACCACAAGCACACACAGAGAGAATTTGTAACACGTTAAACACATGAAACGTGTTACATTTTCATCAGTTTAGTTTTTACATGAGCATACTACTTCCATCGCTACATAAATCTCCTGATGAACTGTATCTGTAACTAACCTGCTGTTAATGCTGCTGCTCTCAGCCTGAGGCAGCATACCTTATTTAAAAACAAAAGAGGAAACCCACAGACACCGAAGGTAATTGTGGTCTCAGTAATTAGATGGCTTTAGCTTGATGTATCGGAAAATACTCCGCTTTTATACCACCGGGCCCTGCTCGTTTACTAATCCATACCACAGGAAATGCAAATGTCGCTTCCTGTCTCACTGCTACAGTGGAGAATTGAATGCTGCGGTGGAAACCTTAGCCAGGAAAGCAGCAATTACATTATTCACATTATTGTAAACTGATCATGTATAGGGGGGGTAAGAGGGGAAGGGAGGTCAGCAAGACAGCGGACTGAAGTTTGAGTGCTCAATTCAATGTGTTTCATTTTCTCTTCCCTGAAAAGGAACTCTGGCTGCTGGATCTATTTCAGCTACAACTGCTTTTCTGTAGGCAGGCCTGGCTTCTTTATGATACCAGAGATGGCTTCATTGGCAAATCCTTATTTATAAAGACATTAAAGGACTCTCCCAGGCTATTTATACTGCCTTTTCAGTCGGAACACTTACCACTCAAAGCTTTGTGCTTCTCTTCACTCCTCACCCTTCAATAGAGGCTATAGAAATTAAGCTGAATGACTAAATTCTCTGAGGTGATTTTAAGTGCATGCCGCAGACTTTAAAAACTCATGTTTGCCAATTATTTACTTACAATAAATAACAATTTTGGTTCATGTCTTTTCCCCCCCTATCATAGCATGAATATGTATTGTAGTATTATTTCATCTGGGACAGTCTGACACCCAGAAAATCATCAGTATTGGTTGGTTGTTCAAATTTACCATGTTGGAGTTTTACAATTTATATCAAACTCTCATTCTTATATGTTTCTGTCCAATTTTGTGCCTACTAACAAGGGCACATGGTGAATGCCTTCGAGGAGATAGTTTCCAAAAGTGTGTGCTGTTATCTCCCCTTGTATGATTATTGCCCCTTTCTACAACTGCAGGCTTTTTGCATCGCTGTCAAGTGTGGCTGTTCGTAACAGCTACCTAAATTGCTGTACAATCACCTTTTCCCTTGAGACACGATCAGACCACATGTCACATCTCCCGTCTCACTGCATGCAGCAGTCTTTAGTGTGTGATTTTGACACAGGCAACCATAATTCCTGTCTCCTCTGAACAGTCAGTGTCATTTTCTTTTAACCTTGACCACAGTTTCCAAGCCCTAACCAAGTAGTGTTATTTGCTAAGTGTAACCAAACCTAAATAATTAAGGTGGCAGAATGGAAACAGTCACATCAGTCATATTTGTAACTGTCATTTGTAATGGTTTAGGAGAACGTAGAACGTAGAATATTTCTCTGCTGATGGAGCCAGATCAGAAAGTGATTAGGTGGGTGTACTGACAAAGTTGGCTAATGTTGAATGGCGATTGTTTGGCTTGGCTGGATTGTTGTTGTTTTTTTGTATTACAGTTGCTGAAAACAGTAAAATGATCAATAATATAGGCTACTTAAATATACTCACCTGATTATGGGGGCTGTATGATGGGACATTTATTTTCAAAAAGACAAAAATTGGGGTAGCAAAACCATAATGTTGTTCCCCCTAACTGGATAATGGGGATGCATATGCCCCACTTGCTCCATTGTTCAGGTTTCTATATTGCCGCCCACATAGATTTCCTTGTAATTATCTGAGATCAAAGCTAAATAATCATATAATAAAGTGCATCATCATTTTTTTTTCTCAATTAATTCCCTGTAAATTTGTTTAATAGGTCGAAGAAAAAGTATTGGCAACTCCTAACCAGTGCATCACCATTACAGTCATTGTAAAACTCCCAATTGAAACTGGAAATGTTGTTGGTATATCTCCAAGACTCAGATATGCTGTGAGCTCAGCATATCAACACCCTGCTGTGCTCAACCACTGTCCGAGCTGGAGAAAGTGTGCATGCTGGTTCGAAAAATAATTCAGAAATAGATCTTTAAAAGCAAAGGACAGAGGTAATCCAAAAGTACTGTCTGGTGCGAGCTCAGCTATCATCCTACAAATGGCAGGGGACTATGAATGACAAGGTAAGGGTGAGGTAGTCTATACTTTGACAACACATTCTATTTTTAAGCTTAATACTTGCTTTTCAACAACACTATTCAGGAAAAATACATAAGCTGGCATAATTATAGTTTTAGATTAATTATAGTACAAGATCAGATTGGATTTCAGTGTGTGTAATACAGCACACAAATGCAACACCCTATCTGCTTCCTAAAATTATTATCATCAGAAAGGACCACAGTCATTGCAGGTGCAGTAATATCAACACAATCCACATTTTGCTTCATTAATTCTGGAAATGCCAGAGAAAGCAGCCCGGAGGGAGATGTACCTCTCTCTCCTGTCCTTCCTCCCTCTCCTCTCTACCCCAACTGGTTGAGGCAGATGGCCGCCCACTTTGAGCCTGGTTCTGCCTGAGGTTTCTTCACGTTAAAATTGAGTTTTTCCTTGCCACTGTCACCAAGTGCTTGCTCATGTGGGAATGTTGGGTCTCTTTAAAATTAAACCTGAAGAGTACAGTTTAGACCTGCTCTATGTGTAAAGTGCCTTGAGATGATTTTGTTGTGATTTGGCGCTATACAAATAAAGATTGATTGATTGATTGATTGATTGAGAGGTTAAACAATCATTACTTGTGCCACTAAAGCTATAAAAGCACATCGCATCTGTGTCCTGATAATAGCATTTGTGGATTCACAGCTGATATTGATATTAGCTGTTGGGCTTACAGGTATTCCTCAACCAACGTGTTTCCTCATGAATAACACATAACAACTGAAACTGCCATTCAAAAGACCTTGTCTTTTTTTTTTCCTCAAAGCTATTATGTAAATTTATATCTAACATTTTGACCCTTTTATCATTCAGCGTAAGTGAAACTGCTTTGATTGGTCAAATATTGGCTCAAACAGCAATCTTTTGTTTACCGACAGCCTCTGCTGAGCCACTTTGGAGCCCAGTGCTGTTTTTTCACAGATAATGAGGCCTGAGATTACCATCTAAATAGGCATTAATAAGAAATGAGTGATGGCACAAAGCACGTTTGCAAACAGTACACAGAGAATGGAGTATCAAGGAATTAAGCACACTTGGGAAGGGAGCGATAATCTCATGAAAATTCAATTAGCCCACTTTAGAGATGGATTATGCACAAGAAATAAAATTAGCAAGATATGGTGGAAAACAAGAGCTTTTCATGGAATCAGATACAGTAATGGCTGTATTGTATTTCCCCTCATATTTTCTTGTGAAACTCCACTTAAAGACCTGTAGCAGGTTCAAAGATGCAACATACACATACAGTGAATTATAATTTTATTTCTTGAAGTCTTGAAGCAGTTTTGTTTGCGGTCATAAAACATAATTGGAAGATGGATAAAGGTTTAGGCTTACATTTTTACACTTTTACATTTCCTTAGCAGTCATGGTGAAATGCACTGCACTGACATTTTACGTCCATCATGAGATGGTATGATATTACTACCAAAGTTAGGACAGTTCATCCTGTGGGGACCATGAATACCTGGCCAAAGTTAATGCTAATCGATCCATTAGTAGTAAAGATATTTCACTTTGAATCAAAAATGCCAATCTGCTGGTGGTGCTACATAAAAATTCAGGGGATACCCCATGTCATTGTGTGATACATCCCTTTAGGGACCATGAATGTCTATGCCAATCCATCTTGTAGATGTTGAGATAATTCACTGGATGTGTGAAAAGTCTTATAGGCTTGTGATGCTCAAGAAAAATAAAATCAGGGGATCATTCATCCTCTGGGGACCCTGAATATCTGAATTTGAATATCTCAAATTTCATGAAATCCATAAACTGACTAATATTGCATCCCTAGAACTATACACACATTGGCTGGATGTCACCTCATGTTATATCATTACAGCAAATAACCCACATGTTTTTTAAAAGGCTTTACAAGTAGTCTTCTAGTGTTTTTTCTGTATCTTGTCTGATATAGATAAGCTCTGTTTTCAGAAAAACACATCTGACAGTTCTCATTACTAACTGCGGCAGGGGGAAATTTTGTCTAAAGTAAGTTGAATCACTGAACAGACATTAAAGCAGAATAATGACAGAGATTCCCTCTGTTAGTATGCAGCTTCTGTTCCGACAGGCTTTGTGGAAAAATTTCAAACACCTTCAGGACCGAATACAATTGATCAGCTTCTGACAATGTGATAAGCATGTTAACTTAAAGATTTGACTTTGTTCTCACTCTTTCAAAGGACTTGAAATGTTTTGAATTATTGTCAGTATAATTACGAAAGAATGAGGCAAAAATATGTTTACTGCTGTGAATTTTTATTGAACTAGCAAAAATACCCAACAACAACCCTGTTTACCAAAATAAAAGTAAAATCTCTTAAAAATCAGTTTTTGCGTCTCTGTCGACTTATCAGTTCGACTCTGTTGAGGCTGCATTGATTCTCATGTTTGTTAATTAAGTAAATTGGAGAGTGATGGACCCAGAAGTAACCAAACACATTGGTAGTTTATCATGTAAACCCCAATATAGAGTATTGTTTGTTTGAGATCAGTACAAGGAATCCCAAAGACTTAAATTTGACTGCTATAGAACAACAGTGATGTTGTCTATAGTTAATAAGCAGATAGATCGATAGATAGATATCTCATTGAATACCTGCAAAGCTTCTCACAGCACCAATTTAGATGCTCCAATTTACACCAATCCGATAATTAGGCCACTTGTGGGTCAACCTTTACAACCGACAGCGTAATGTAATGAGAAGTCTCCGTGAGAGAAATTAAAACAGACTTCAAAGCAAGGAGTCCAGATTTGTGTGGTAATGATGTGGACTGGGCACTTTACCAAATTAAGGTGGTACAGTGCTCTGAAGAAAAATGATCTTTTTGAGTAATGCTACAGCATGCAGTGCAGAGCAGAGCAATAATGGCGGCTTTGGAGTGCAATTTGTTATGGTTTTATTATGTCTAATGGCAATCATCAGGAGGCCATCCATTATAATTTTTCATGACTAAAAGCAAAGAAAAGTAGGATGTCATGTAGTCTACAGTATGTATGATGGTGCAGTTTGTTAAGTCTTTGTACTTTGAATCTAGTCTAGTGTTACCTGAATCCCCTGCACACTAAAAGCTAATGTACTGCCCATGGTGTGCTGCCCTACTTTCCACCAACCAACACAGACCCTTCTCAATCTTAAAAATCAACCATCATGGTGAAATTGGCGTTACAATCAGCCTCATGATGTGGTAGAAGACTGAGAGGAATCCTGTCAAGGTGTGAGCCTGTTTAAAGCCTTTACTTCCAGAACAATATGTTGTAACAAAAGAGTTGACCTGTCAGCATTGGGTATATATCATTTCATTTCTACTGGGGGCTCAGATGAACCAGGACAGTGAGAATATAGGGGTCATAGACCTTTACAACCAAACAATGGCCATTGAACTGACTTTACCTCTCTGAGGACATATTTATAGATTCCCGGAAGCAAATTGACTGCAGAGGATTGCGGTAAAAGTGAAACAACAATTCAGAGAAACACACAGTGTGAAATATGTTTTGAAATAATTCTTTGTTTTTCTAGCAAATGTACCCCAGTTGATGATGTCTCAAAGAGTGAAAGAAGGCATTGACAAGGGAGGGATTTTGTCCGTGCTGAGATATATAGTCTGACAGGCCAGGAACAGGATGCTAAAATATGTATGGTTTGGCCTTTGGTCTGAGACCTATGGAAAGTCCATGAATAATAGATGGGCTACAGCTCCTATAGATTTATCCATTAATGCCGGCTTACTTTTAGCATCTCCCTGAATTTAATATTGCGGATGCAAGATCAAACACATTAACAGTCCCGAACCAACATATATTCTCACTCCTCAAAATATGAATAAAATCTATATGGTGAATAACTAATAAAGCCTTGGGAAAATGTTCAAGCTCATCAACACTGTCATAATTTTAAACATGTAATTTGAGAATGCTTGATTGTCATCTTGAAAATCATATAAATCCAGGCTGCCTTAGTAGAAAAACAAACTGCTGCAGTCTCATGTCTTCATGTACAGCTGGGGGAAAATGGATGTTAATGGTTGACTGCAGTCACGTCCACCGCCATCAATCTTTCTACAATTCCACCTGACAGGGTTTTCCCCAATTCCAGATTAGAAACCGTTTTTTTCATTTGCATGCCATTATGCATCGCTGCAAATTGGAGAGGTTAAAGTGCCAGTCAGAGAGAGACTTCAAGGAGAACCTTTCCCCTACAAGAGGGCTACACTCTGGAGAAAAAAATGGCCACTGTTTCATTTTACTTGATGCGATTGTACAAGGAATTACACCTTTCTTTATTCATGAACAAAATACTTTGGCTACCCTCTTGTGATAAAAGATGCCAGTGGCAATCCGTCTCGGGGAATCTTGTTGTCAGTCATTGGATTTCAGGCTTGCTGAGTCGACAAAATGAGGCAAGTCAACCGTGGTAGTGGATTCATGAGGAAAACATGAATCAAGAAAATGTGTGTGTGTGTTGGTGAGAGCGTTTGTCAGGAATGTGTTTTTTTTTTGCTTTTTCAAGCATAAAGCACTACAACACACTTTGTCTCATGAGGTTTCACCGAGGCAGATACTGTGCTTTTCCTTTTTGCCACAAAGTCTTTCAGTATTCTGGAAGGAGTAGACATTTTGAAGAATATACTAATTTGCTTTCTTGTGTACCAGCTCCCCTAAAGTTCAATTATTGAAACAATATATCTTATGTGTTTAATTCACACAAAAAAAGTATAAAAACTACATATTATGATGTTATGGGGGTTATGGGTGACTTGCTGGAATTTTGTCATCACTTTGATAAAGTCAAACATGATATAATATGCTAAAGGTGCTTTAAAAAAGACACATTTGGCTTTTTTATCTGAGTTGTCTAGTTGAAAAAATATTGTACTCAAATCAAAATCCCACACTGAAAATGTGAAATCTGTGAAATCTGAGGTTGATTTAAAAAAATAAAAAAAGTACTATATACTGAATTCTGCTTTTATCTCTCACTGACCTCGTCCACATCTGTTCTCCTAGTCCACTGGCCTTCACCTGCTGTCTCTCTCCCAGGGACTGACGATACCTGATGAGATGAAGCTTTACCTTCAAATGGTCTCCAGCAGCTCATTGTGCTCTTACTAGTCAATTCTATCCACATATCCTTCCCCAGTCATCAACAGTTTATAGACCACCGACAGAGAAAGAAATGAACGGCCATACAAAGAGCGAATGATAAAAACAGTCATAGAAGGATGGAAAGGATGAATAAAGCTGAAAAGATGTCTGCTCAATATCAAAAAAGCAGTCATGAAGGCAGGTAAAAAAGCCTAGAATACAGATGACCTGTCTGGGTGAGCAGAAGTTATATACCCAGGATCAATGAAAGCCTGACATATTTTCAGAGTGACACTATGACCAAACTTATTGAACTGTATATTCCCACTACTTCTCAAAGCTTTTAAGTAAATAGATAAGCTTTGTCTAAAATAATGAAGTGAATTGTTTGACTTGATCAGTCAGTCGGCCAACTCAGGAGCTGACAGCACCCAAACCCGAGTAAAGCACTTTCCTTACTTAACTCAAGAGCTGTGGCCTTTTATGTCTAAGAATACACAAATGTATATTCTCTATGTTTGTGTATAAACTATTTTTTATTCAGTCAGAAATACCTGTTTACTAAGGAATTTGCATTTGAAGACAGGCGCACAAAATCAACCCATCAAGGAGGAGAATCTGTACATTTTCTTGTCTCAGACATGATTCCTCTTCAAATTGCTGGTCAAGTGCTCCGCCAGGAGTTGAATCCATTAATAGTTATGTTTTATACAAGAAGCACTCCAAAACACAGGCAAACACAGCAATTTTGGGGCAAGTTTTGATATCTAACCTCCAGGACATATTGAATGAAAGCGACTAGGAAACAATAAATAATTTGGCTGTTTGCGCACTCAAAATGAAATTGTAGCCAGTGGCAAGGTCTATATGATTAGCTCATTCTGGCTTCATTAAACTGTAATTAACCTAAAATGTGCCTTTGGAGATACTCAAGTTGACATGATAATTTTGAAATTTTTGTCCTTCATTTCAAATTACCACAATTAACTTTGTGCAAGACACTTTGATCAAGAGAGGGGGTCTTTTCCTAATGAAGTGAGACGTACAAATGAAAGAAACTCAGTTTATTTTTCTGCAAACTTTCACTGCAAACTATACAAACCTTCATTGTGCATCAATATGTTTTGCTCCCATACAGTTTGCAACCGAGAGCAATCACAAACTGTGTTGAATCACTAAAAGAAGCACAACCACTTTCAGTAAAATACTGTAACTTCCTTTGAGGAGAGGAGCCATTGCTGTCAGTGGAAGCTGTGTACAGTAAGTCGTGCTGCAGGTATAGAATCAACTTGTTTTGATCTTGATTTTGATTGTTTTGACGAATACGTTTTTGGGCCACTGGACACCTGTCTGTTCCTGTATATTAGAAATGCAGTCAGCTTATGTACACTCTGGATGCTAGACTTTCCCCACAATTAATGTTTTCAGCTTTTCCTCAACATAATAATTCAGTGGAAGAGCCAGAAGAGCCCAGCAACAGTCTGTGTGTCATGAAAAACAAACAATAAAAAAACATATCAGAAATTAATCAATATGCTAGGTCACTAGTAGCCAGTTGAGATTATTTGTTGGTAAATAATGGCTCCTATGATTTCACATAATGTATGATGATTATGTTTCCCCAGCCACTGTTCCCCCCACAGGCACTTGCACTATAGATCTCTCACAGAGTGCTAGTCAAGGTTGAATAACCAAGGCAGACAATTGTCCCAGGGCCTGAGAACTCCAGAGGCTGTAAAAGCTCCAGATTTGTCAAAACATGTGGTAATAGTGATAACTGTGACAATATGATTAAAGCCTGTTTTAGAACAAGGATTGGAAGATATTCCAGTAGTAGGAGCCTCACAATAAAAATATAGACCTGGAAATATGCATGTTATGTCCTTTTAAAGAATATAGTATCTCCCCACCTTCCAAGCAGCTTGGCAGACAAACAGCCCCATAAATCCTTGAAAGCCTGATGTCAAACTTAATCCCAAGTGACCAATAATCATTATTTATTTAACTCCTAACTGATCACCAACAAATGTTCAATTCTTTCCTGTGCTTTCTACAAAAACCAAAGCAAGGAGAATTTACACACACAAAAACATCAAAAGTCAAACACTGTGATGGAGAAGGATCAGAGTGAATCAAACACAAAGCTATTTCGGTTCAAAACTGACCAGAATCAAATCTGCTATCTTACAATAACCTTTAATTCCCATTGAGGATGGATGCTATGTTGTAGTGTAATGTTTAAATTATGAACCATTCTCCCATATATTTAATGTCCATCACTGGTATATTGTTTGATTGGCCACATGGCTTGCATATGTCCTCCACTTAAAGGACAGCTTTGGTGAGAGATTCAGAGAACAAAGTTGAGCAGACCCTTTGAACATGCTTTTAAATATTTCAGATAGCAGTGATCAGATTAGGAATGAGAGCCAATCTGGGTCATATAGATCCCAGGTTGTAACCTCACACCAAATCAAAGTAACATGAGACAGACTTTGAACTTCACATAGAGCCAACCAGATGACCTTGGGATCACATTTGAATTGCTCCATTGTTATTGAGCATGTGACAGAGATAGCACAGACAATGACTGTTTTGTAGTCTAATCAATGGCTAGCCTTTACCTGTTTCTCCTTTCTTTGCCATAGGGCATAATGATTCGTCACTGCAGATGAAAAAGGTAGAGTGGACAGCGATTTGGCATATCTCTAGAGGGGTTTGAGGTTACCGATAAAGGGATATATATGTGATGTGTTTGTGAAGAGGGGGGGGGCATACAGTCAGTAAGTCATTAGTGGATGGTGGATGGACACAGGAAACTGGAGATCAAAGTTAAAGGTTAATACAGTAAACACATCCAGCTACTGTGAGGTCACCCAATGGTTTGTGGACTCGCATTTTGAAGCCTTGACTTTTTTCCGATTTTTGGAGCCAGATGTGATGAGACATGACCGTATTTGGATGGGAGGTGGAGCTGACCCTAACACTAGCTGCTATCTTGGTTAGCAAGATGCATTTACAGTCTATGGTTAACTGTGGTAATGCCAATGACATTCTTGATTTTCACTGCCAAAAAACAGGTTTAAAGTAAACTTACCAAAACAGAAAGGAACAGCTTCTTTTGATTAATTCAAAAACTACAAATAACTAATTGTGATGGAAATGTGAAGTGATGTGTTTTCCCCTTGATTTTATGTTATTTGTTGAGACACAGAAATCTCCTCAGCAACATGACAAATATAAATATGTTTTTATACAAAGTATATATATTTTTTTAATTCAACACTATCTTTTTGAGCAGATGTCACACTTAAATATGTATGTCTTTCGAGTAGTCGAGGACATACTCAAAGACAGATAATGAGTTGCTAATGAACCTTATGACAGCAAAACAACAAATAGATGTGCCATAAACAGCCAGTGATGGCATAATTACTTCCTCTTAATGAACAGTTACTTGACCTAATTTGCTGTCTTGGGAAAATCATCACACACATCCAGAGCATCTCTACAGCACTATTTACTTATATCAGATCAAGAGTTGTGATATGTTTCATGTTGTGTAACTGGTGAGCCCCTTATCGCAAAGCACATGTGACTCTATCTTACACCTCTTATCTACAGTATTTCTGGCCCTGGGAAATCAAGACTTGAAATGATTGCATATCAATCACCCAAAAGTAAACGCTGGTGAGGCAAATGAGCGAGGACCAAAGGAGGGGTCAGCGTTGAACTGGCAATCTGCTGACCTTAGATTTCTTGTGGAGACAACCTGAGACACGAACAGACATTAATGGATAGTCTCACCATAGCAACACACCACTCGTTCTGTCTATTTGACTTTCACTCACTGCAAGGTGCAAGTTGTCAGCAACATTTAGTCAGGCAGAAAAAGCAAGAAGTTTCAGAAAAAGTTGATATTGTTACAGATGTAGACTTTCACTATGCTATATTACTATAAATGTATACTTAAACCTTTGTCAACCTTTGTTAACAACTTAAACTTACTCAGTAATGGAACCTTTTTTGAAAACAAGTATGTGCACATGCTTTAGAGAATGGACACACATGTACATACATACATACATAACATACATAGGGCCCCCTGTGTAACAATTACAGTATATTTTAAGATATATTTTATTAAACTCAGCCTTGATTTTCTGTTTTCTTAGTCTGTGTAACCTTTTTGAGGTGGGTATCACATTTTCTGCAATCTAACTTTGCATAAGAAATATAAAGCCTAATACATTTAATATATGTGTATGGCTACATACCATTCTGTGCTTAATCTTACTTCCACCCTATTTCACCTTTTGTAAAATGCTATTTGTACTATCATAATTGGCAAATAGGAGTCATTCTTTGTAAAATGAATATATAATTCTATAAATGCCAAGAATGTGTAGTTTTTGTGTTGAACTGAACTGCCTCTCAAACCTGATTATGGAATCCATTCTCTCTCGCTGCCACTGCCCTCAAGGTCACTCGCCTATAAAATGCATATGTGTCCGGTAATTGCACAGATCATAATGAGTATAATAGCAAGAACATTGGCCAAGGTCATCATTTTACATTATTCAGTTTTACATCTCCTTCACTGTGTGTGTTATTGTCTTCACACTACTGTATCTACAGTTTGGCCTTGAGGCAATAAAACAAAAACAAAAAAACTCCAACAAGCTATTTGATTTAATGGCATTAAAGAGTCAAATGTATCTTGCCCTTTATTGGCACTGAGCCACATGTGCTTCTGCTTCATACATGCGATATTATGCACACTTCAGCTTGTCATTTAATTAATCAGGAAGTAAAGTTTACTGTTTCACTGCACATCATTTCATTTTAGACTATGTTTAACTGATTGCAAACAATGGGATTGCAAAAAATGTGTGTTTATGTATTCCATAAGATTATTTGCTGATATATTGATATTGGAATTTTTTTACGCCCTTATATACGGTATCGGCATTGGCCCCAAAGCTCAAGTCTTGCTCGGGCCCTACACGGTGTAAATCTTAAAATATTTGTAAATGGAGTGAGGGTTGAAAGATAATATATGCAGTGAAGAATACAAAATTATCATCTGCATAAAGATTAGCCATCAAAAGTAAAGTGATGGGTGAAGGTGTTTATCTAGATGAGACAGTGTAGGTGGTTTTCAAAAAGTAAAGCTATGACATACCTGCACGTACTGGCTCTCTGCTATCACAGTATCCTGCTAATGTAGCAAGGGAAGAAAAGATTGTGACTGCTTATTACTCTGTATGCCACATAATGACAGCCTCAGTTCAACACCTACAGTAAATGCGCCACAAGATTTAATGCAATTAATTGCTTTAATCAGCTTGAGGCTGTAGAGAAATTGCTCCTAATCAATAGAGTGCCAGTTAATTATATATTCATCACTGTGTTCAACATTGATTAAAAGTTTCTAGCGGACTGTCAGGTGTGGATTGTATTGAGGCGACACCTGTGTGGAATGGTGCCCTTTCCGTGTTCTGTGCATGCCATTAGTTATAATTATGAATGCAACTGTTAACATATTGATTCTTTTCTTAATTAGAAATGTTACAAACCCATAAAGACACAGCTCCCTATTATTTTTGGCACAGATATGGTTGATTGAACAGAATAAATCAATATGTCTCCAAGTGGTTTTCATGACCGTGGCACTCACGGTTGTCAGGGGCGACCAACTAGTTCACAATGTGCCGTAAGAGGCAGTGGAGGGAGAATGAAACACTTGCATCATCCCGAGACCGGAGTTTTGTCTGTCATACTATGCTGTCTTCTTTAGAAAATAATGAGTACATGGATCTTTAAAATCTCAACTCAGAACTGTAGGAATATTTTACCAAGATACTATAGCAAGTATCTTTAGGCCAAGACTTGTTCTAAAACCAGTGACAGAGGAAATCAAGCTTACATAAGCAGATGCTGCTTCAGCCCCACAACCTGAATCAACAGAAACTTTCACATTTACCTCCCCCTCCCCTCTATGGACTGTCTCTCTCTCTCACTCATCTGTCGCGCCTTCTCTCTGCATTAAAAAGTAAGATGTCTGCTGCTAACTGACATGGTTAGCATGTCAAATTGATGGGCTATTTTTATCCCAAAAGCAAAGCACAAGGGAGGGGACAAAGTCCATTTATAAAAGCCTTGCCTGAAGGTAAGGCTTTCAAGGGACAGATAATGCAACTATTTCCTATAAGGGAGATTTAAGCAGTTTTAGTTATTCATGTTTTGGAGCTTTGTTTTGTCTCAGTTGAACTTGGACTTAAAAGTCAAGACAAAACTGCTGCCTGCAGTTCTTATTGCAAAGTCAATATAGCTGGTCTTCCAAGCCGCTGGTTAGCCCATGTATATGTCCTCAAGCTTTTATTGATTTTGCTTTTCAAACATACACTTCCATTGTAAACTTTCAAATGGGACCCCAGTTCTTCTATTTAAAATACTGGTCTACACTTTATTCTGTTTCTGTCTTTGTCTCACTAAATTAAAACTGTATTGCTTTACACTTTATTTCAAAATGGAGGGCATTTGACAAGTATGCAATTTTTAATTAAAGAGACAGGAGCTAAACTGGGGGGCTGCAAAAAAGGGCCAGTATAAGATAAATAATGTGTTTTTTTTTACTTTAAATAAGGCAAAGATATTCCAGTAGAGAAAAATATAGACCTGGAAATGTCCACAGAGTGTCCCCTTTAAGCACATTATGTGTTTCCACCAAAGTTTGAGATCACCTTGAGACATTTGCAAATTGAATTTTTCCACATTTTTTTTAAGTGAAAGTGTCAACCACTTTTTTAATGTCGTCCCTGATATGACCTTCCGTTTTCTTTAAAAGAAAATATTAGGTATTTGAAGGAGCAGGTCAAACATTCATAAGCCTTCACTGCAGGGCTGAGATGTCAGTGTGATGACAGAGATTGGATCTCTTTCATCTAAGTAGGAATGTAAATTATGCCGGAGAAAGGACCAGTAACAGATCACCATCACATCCATAAATATTTGAGTCCCTGGAGTGCTGTTTTTTGATATTCAGCATGATGTTTAAATGTGGGGTTGTATACATGATAATGAACACATGATGCCGCCTTTATTTGATGCATTCTCAAGAGAAAGAGCCTCCTTTTAATGGTTGCATTCATATTTATTCAACACCAAATCAATACCATCATTTTGCCCAGGATTACTGTGCCAGAATTGTACAGCTATTGGATATTTTATGGGTCCAAGTTTACCAACAATTTATGTGGCTTATTTTCCAAATAATTCAATTTTGTCCTCATGGAACCCCACTGGTTCTGTTTACAGAGCACCATTTAGTCTATATTGTGCCGGCAAAGCACATCTCACTGTGTTAAAATGGCAGTGTCAGTGGTCGCTTCCACTCCACAGATCTCGAAGGCTGATCAATACACAAACACGCAGTCAGATTGCGCTTCCACACAAAATTGACGTCGTTTTAATATCTGCATTTCAAATGTCTCTTTATCATCCTGCCAACAGTATATGGCACAGCCCCTCCCCAGGATGACTAGCACTAAAAGGGATGTAATTTCCCTCATCTCTCCGACTCAACCTTAAATGAGCCAGCTTGACAGAAAGTAGGCTCTTTTCATAATTTGTCCTTTTAAAGAAAACATGTTTTGACTTCTCTTAAATGTCAAAGTTAACTATTTAATAGAATATAAGCAGTTGGTTATTATGTTGTTCCAAATGATACTTCTCTGCAGATACAATAATAGTAAAAAGAAAACAAACCATTTAAGTGATGAAAAGAGTGCTGACAACCAAATAAATCTTGATCCTAGTTAAAAGCTGTGTCGTAATTTGACAACCGTTTCAGATGTTATCACTTGATACAATGGACATAAGAACATATCAGTGGTTATCAACCTCATAGATATGGATTAGAACAGGCCTGCTACACCTACTAGATGGTGCTTAGGACTGTGGCACTTACCAGTAGATAATATGCTGCCATCTTGCGTTACGCTACAAGATAATGTTTCATGATATGACAACATTGTGGTTAATGTCCGGCACAAAAAACACTTGTTTAGGGTTAGGAAAAGATCCTGGTTTAGGTTAAAATGATCACTTGATCTGGCAAACATTGGATATGAATACAGTAAAATGCAGTGAAAATGTCCTTACGAAGGCAAATGGTGGTCTTGACTTGTATCCACCAAACCCGCCTCCTCCTAAAAATGGAAAAATAATCATATCAAATAATCTTATATTGATGTAATCTGAACGTCATTTCCACGGGGCATAATTACTATGGCCGCTCGATGGCGTCCTTATTCAAAGATGACCTTCCACCTAACCAATTTATGATAACACTCTTCTGAACTAACTAGTAAGTGTAACAGGCCCCTCCTAACCCATATCTATGAGGCTGCTGATCACTGATAAGGCCCATTTAATTGAGTGATAATATTCATTGTGTTTTGAGTACTTTGAAGGTTCTCCTCTAGAACAATTTGTTCTAGAAGAAATGTTTGAGGTTTACACCTAATTTATAATCAGGTTATTGTTCAATCTTCCGATGTTCATTTTGGGGGGATTCTGCTCCTATATATTTCCAAGCCCCAGATGATAGCTTTGTTTTATTATCTTTGTGTTGGATTTGGTAGCATTTGGCTATATGAGGAGCCATTTCTGGTGTATCACTTTAACAGACAGCACCAATAAAACAGCTTCTATGCTAAGGATGCTAAAAAAATTAAATAAAAGTGAAGTGGTTTGTTTATAATGTTTTTTTTCTTACTGATAATTAATTACTGACCATTTTGCAGTAGGATAAGTGGTTTGCTCGCAGAAGCAGCTTCTTACCACAGTGCTCCTTGACATCAAGTGGCTCTCCATTCAGATTCGGCTCATTAAAAGTACACATAAGAACTAACAGAACCATTTCAGGAAGTAACAGTTCTTATCTAAATGAGTATCCATGTATTATTTTCTCAATTTAGCACCAAAGTTACTGCTTATGAGCCATGCATTTCTTATAAGCATCATATCTCCTGTTGAGTGTATTTTGTTTGATTTGAATGTCATCCTCTGATTATGAGTGTGCGTTTTCTCACAGGGAAACAAGTGCTAATCTAACAGGGCCGTCACTCTTACTGGATTATTTGTAATGGCTTGGTTTGAGTAGCTGGAAGTTTTACTGTCACACCTACTGAAGAAAACATAGCTGATCTTTTACCTTCTGACTAAACATGAGAAGCTTCGAAGTGTGTCATAAAAAATTCAACGGCTTTTCTCCCAGATGTGTAGCCACAGTAGCTGCTGCAACTGAGGAAAACATGTTTATTTACAACATGAAGTATCTGAATATTCCCCTCAGCCCTCCTGCTGTGGGCTTTGTTTTGGACAAGTTATTTGTCAGACTTTAAAAAGTTTATACGCTGCTATTTGTTGCAATTTTAATGTTTTACTAGAAACTACTATTCCAATTACAGAATATTAATTAATGATTAGTAATATTATACAAACAATGCAGTGGATGAATGAATTTACTTAAGAGCTGTACTGAAGTACAATTTTGAGGTACTTGTGCTTTACTTGAGTACTTCCATTTGATACTTCTTTATACTTCCACTTCACTACATTTCAGAGGGAAATATTGTACTTTCTACTCCACTACATTTATCTGACAGCTTTAGTTACATTTCAGATGAAGATTTGTACACAATGGATAATATAACAAGCATTAAAAAATACAACACATTGTTAAAGATGAAACCAGTGGTTTCCAACTGTTCTGGCTTTTGATGTCTTACAAAAAGCAACATTTCAGATGTCTGATTTGTTAACAGCTCCACCAAATAGTGTTTTTCCCCTCTAAAAATCAAAGATTAGTGAAAAAGTCAAAAAACTGAAAACATATTTGTTTATCAGAACCTCATTTTTTTCTTCTTTCTTCTCCCATTAATTACCTCAGGACCCCACAGATTTATCTAGTGACCCTATGGAGCGGCCCAACTCCTAGGTTGGGAACCACTGGACTAAACTAGCTAACTGTAAAGTAGTGTAAACTAGCTCCACTTCCAGCAGCTACAACATTAGCATGCTGCTTACACACTGATGCTTCCTATTAATAATCTAATGATGTCATATATAATAAAATATCAGTCAGAGGGACCAAACCACTACTTTTACTGTAATACTTTAAATACTTTTACTGCTAATACTTATGTACTTTTACTTAAGTAGGCTGTTTCATGAAGGACTTTTACTTGTAATGGAGTATTTTTATATTATTACTTTTACTTAAGTAAAGGATCTGAATACTGCTTCTGCCACTGTAAAAATGATAATGAATTCCTTTACACCGTTAACAGTGATGATTTGTTTTCATCATTATGTTCCTGTCCAGTGAAAACGACATCTACACATTTGTTGATTTTGACTCAGATAAAATACATGCTTAAATAATTAAATCATTATAGGCTGAGAAAAGTCTCTTTCTCTCTTATTTTACAACAGTTTAAAACACATTAGATTATCTGAAAAACAGTTTTTTATCTCATAAAAAGTTGACATTTTGAAGATAAATGGTTTTCTGCCACAAGAGGCTCTCCATTTGTCTGCATGTATAGTATGTGACCATTCACATTTCCTCCTCATTGACACACTATTCATATCTGTCCTTCTTGCTTTGGTAACATCAGGTTATTAACAATATATATTTCATGAAGATACATCAAAGAAGCGTGAACATCATCTCTGGATTGAACCCTTGATAATAGCAACTATATATTTTTGAATATTTATTTTGAAGTGGTGATGAACAGCCTCCCTTCTGCTGGACAAATATATATTGAATAAGACTTCCCCTGGGTCTAGACAACACTTTTCTTGTTTCTTAATGTATTGTGTAACCATGTCTCTCCTCCTTTCCTGTCTGTGTCTTTGTAGTTGTTATCTTTTCACCACACTGTCTAGTATAAGGCTCTCCAGAAAGGTTGAAGTAACATTCAGCTGTATGAGTGCACTGTTACTCATAGAAAATAGAACAAGAGAGTGTCTGTCAACTGATGTTCAGCTTTATTTTTATGGCTTTTGTAAAGGTATGATAAGCATCATACTCAGCTAGAGAAATGCAATTTGTTTAGACTTTCCTTCCCTGACTTTTTAACTGCCAAATCACATTGAAATACAGGTTGCCAAATCCCTACATTAGCTATTTGGAAATCCATTTTGACATGTGTTTACAGGCTCTGACTTTTTTGTCAAACTGAGCTGTGTGAAACTAAATAACCTCGAGGGCAACTTTACACACTACAACACACATGCTACATCTCAATGAATTTAAAAGGCCTGTAATAGCCACAGGACAATAAGCTCATAAACACAACTTTAAATTCCAATTTGCCCCACAATAAAGATCCTGCTGATTCAGTGACTCCCCTCAATCAACATTTGATTTAGAGGTTTGCCTCATTGATCTGATGGTTCCCAGAGGAGACTTTTATTTCTGCTGATGCCAGGGAGTGCAGACATTATTAGCCATTCTGTTTGGGTTCCGATAAAGCACTGCTCTGTATGCAGGCCGGATTACAGTTTACAGCTTTTATGTGAAAAGTTGGTAGAGACGGGACAGCGCTGGTTAAAGTATCAAGTAATGTGTACCTCCAACTATATGCAGGAAGGTACAGAGCGTTCAGATATTCAGGTCATGTTCAGAAAGGTGATATGAAATAAAAATATATATATATTTTTGGAAGTATACAAACTGTTCACACCCACAAAAACATGACATACAAAAATCAAAGCTGCTGTTGCCTGAGCTTCAATTTCTTGTGTTTTACTACCTTCCATTGCAGTATAATTTGGTACAGATTGTTCCACAGCCAGCAATTCAGACGCAATTTCTTTATTATACTGTCTCTGCATCTATCATAGAAAGCCACGCTTGAGAGATTCCCATAAAATTCAAACAACTCTATCGGGTCACTTATCATTCTTCACCACCATCTTTTAAAATTGTGTCTGTGTCAGTTACAAAGAAGTTTATTACAATAATACATAATATATTAGCAATAGCCTAATTGTAAGTGCAATATTACTAGTGTAGCCCGTCTACCCTCAATATACAGTATGTAGATGGGGCCCTGAGTTCTTAACTTCACTAAACGTTAGTGGGTTAACTCTAACTAACTTAATATTATTTATAGTGGCCTCTTTATATCAAAATAGATAAGTGAACTGACCCATTATCAAATATTCACAAGCAGTCAAATATGTGCAAGATATTTGGACCTCAAACTTTTTAAAGTTAGAAAATACACTCAGAAACCAACTTATAGATTAAAAGTACTATTTACTTGAATAATAAGCCAAAAATTAATGTAACAACTTAAATTTAGTGTGCAGTCCACAGTTTATATCACTTTTCTTTCAAACCATACAATATATGGTACCTTTTAATGTCCAAACAAAATTTCAGCAGAAATCAAATATAAGTAGAATCCGTGTTTTTCTTTTACCCGGCATGCACCGGAAATTTTCAAGATGGCGCTGCCCAGATCCGAAACTATTCGCTTCCAAGCAGCAGTCCACAAACCAATGGGTGACATCACGGATGTTACGTCCATTTTATATACAGTCTATGGATTTTACCAAACAATGAAATATATGTATTTCACTCTTTTTAACCTTTTATCAAATACTATTTATTCATGTATCTATCACCAACTATTTAACATATTTATGCACATTTTTACCCCGGCTACACTAGGATAGTGTTTACAATCTGATTAGCAAATTGCGATCATGAAAGGAGTTTGAGTTGAGAGATTACATCTACGACTTGATTATTTCACAAGAAGCCAGTTTGAATTTAGTTAACATTTTAAACACAACTAACATTAATATTTTATGTTGGTGATTCAAGTCCAGACAACATTTCAGCCAATTTCTGCCTCTTTCATTTCCCACATGGACTGTTTACCTGCTTGCAACCAAAGCATGTTCCTGTAGAAATCATAGAAACAGATACCAGAACTCCTCCGATCCAAAAATCGTGTCCCTAAGAGATTAAGGTTGTTAGAGATTACCATAAGTAGTTGGTTTCAACTGAACATTTGGTTGCTAGTAGCAGCCCGTACTGGCACAGTTCCATAACAGACATTGTTACATTCAACCTTTCATCAGATCTGTTACCAATCAAATGTTGAAAGGCATATTTTATCATATCACCAAATGTTCTTGTTGGAGCATTACCTGCAGGTACATGTATACTCTTTTATTGCTGTTATTGTTGATTGGTTATTTAGTTTTTTCTTTATTTTTTAAAATTCAGTATACTTCTAACCAAGCTAGTGAGTCTCTGAGGCTAATGTGTTAATAATACATTCTACATATAATAATAACAACATGCTAAGTAACTTATTATTGTTGCAAAAATGTGCTGCTCTCAGCTTCTCACATGTGATGATTTAATGCTTTTCTTTGTTAAACACGATAATAATCTGATTTTCTTTGGGATTTTTGACATTGTACAATGAGCAATGAATTGACTATTCAGCAGTGTAATCTTCAGATCAATGGATAATAACAATAATCAGTCTATACTTTTGTGAATGCAGTTTCCTTGTTATTATACTGAACTAATTCTTTTTTCTTTTTTTTTTTAAATATCTTTGGTCTAACTATTGTTTATAGTATCCTAGAATAAACAGTAGATACCGTCTACAATAAAATGTTATTAATTTGTGGCAAAGTGTTCATTTCCCCTAAAACGATTTAGAAACACAATCAGTCAAAAAAAGTCTTCAGACCTTCAATAATAATGATAATATGGTAATAATTGTAATATGGTAATATGAGGAAGTAGCTCAATCCGAATATATCTTAAGAATGCAGAGTGTCAGTGATCTTTTTATTTTATTTGAAATTAAATAACTCTATTATCCCCATAACTCAGTGTGTCAATTGAGCTGAGTGATGTAAGATGAAATATTGCAATCTGAGGCCCTCAGCTTGCAATAACTCAGACTTAGTAATGTGAGTTCAGGTAAAGGCTATAAATGTTATTAGGTAAGTTGCTGAAAGCAGATCCAATAACACACTTTCTGAAATCTGAAGTTACAATCTATCCAACAGTAAACCTCACACCTTTTTGCGTATATGAGGCCGGGCTCTGCTCTTTGCTTTGGAATATTTACCTTAAAAGAACGGACATCCAGCATGACTCAAGCTTTGGTAGACTACATTGTAATATAGAGTTTTCTGAGTGAATCCTCAGATCAGCTGGGAAATCAGAGTGGAGGTTGTGGTTGAGGAACTCTGCCAGTGCTCAACAACAAACAGCTGCCAGGGTGCAAATGGTCAATGCACTTCTATCGTTACTATGAGCAGGTCCATACTCTTAAACTTTAAACTAAGTAAATAAACCATGGCGTAGGGAAAAATCCTATCAGGTTCCTCACATCTATGAACTCAAAGTATAAACACACTTTTCTTCAAATAAAATGAAAGACTGCCGCTACGACTTGCATGAAAATCAGGTGTCAAGCTGAGGAACCAACCCCCTAGGGAGAAACAGACCTTTTATTTGACCTGGATTAAATATTGATGGCCTGCGATAATAGAGGATAGGCAGAGGGCAACCGTTAGGGCCTATAGGCCTTAAGAGAAGGCCAAACATATCAGCATTTACATGTTATATTTAATCTCATTCATTTAATAATTATTCTCTTCTAATTCTAATTTTAGCCTCTTTTTTTTAATCAAGTTTGTTTCAGAAATGAAAAGGCCACTGTACTGTAACCATGAAAATAGTTATCATGGCTAAATCAATACATTTTTTGTTTTACGAAAATAAAATAAAAAGTCCCCTTCCAACTTCTAATAGCTCCCTGAGTCATGTTATCCTGGTGCCAGGTGTGAGAGAGACAAAGGCTGCTTAGATATACATTGACAAGTTTTATATTTCCAGTTGTGATCTGTGTATGGTGTTCATTTTGTAGCCTAAATGATCTCTGTGGTTTTTGACTTGTTTGCATCGGGTATAGAGAAGACACCCGTGATTAAAATGATCATTATGCTTATTCTTGTTCACCTTACATCATGGTAAACAGGATTAGGCATGATAATGAGGGGATGACAGTGAGGGGGTCAATACCTTCTTAATGAACTTTAGGAGAAAATGCATTTACGTTTTTTATTTCCTGGCTCTGAAACAGGTCGTAAAATCTCCATTTAGAAATGAAATGTTAATCGATTTTGATGCATCTATGTTTTTCCATCTTTCACCCTTCCTACACTTCCATCATTAATGAGGTTGTAAAAACATGTTGAACCCTCCTGCACAGCAGCACTAAAAGTTAACCTTCAAATCTAATTAGAACTCTGACAAGAAAAAGAGCTTCTCCCTTGACTGATGTGTGATGATTAGTTAGTAAAATCTGCAAGTGAAAACCAGACATAAGCACATTTATTCTGCATGCACACTCCTTGTCAAGAGCTGACTGCTGTGATGCAAACCCCGACAGGAGCACAGGAAATTTAATGATTATGCAAGTCAGTTTCTTTGGGTAGTTTTCGGCATTTATTTATTTAGCAATAGTTCAGTTTAATATGAGATGCCAGTAACCAAAAATGTAGGGAAACAGGCTCATAATGGGATGCTTTGCTGGTTTAAATTAGACATTTTTCCTCTCTCTCTTCAGTGACTATTATTTAGCTTAACAATAACCAAACATCAAATTGCTGAACAAAGCGGCTCATTACCCAGACGACCCTGGTTGTGCTGGACCAATCCCATGTGTGAATCTTTGTAATTGTGTGAATTATGAGGAGAATAATGCTTATGAATGCAAAAGTGCTCTGAATGTTTTCCTTGTATGATTAAGAATTCCTGTGATGGGATATTTAAAAATATGGATTTATACTGACATCTAGTGGAGGATGCTGAGAATTGCAGAGTTCAGTTTATTCACAGCAAACCATCCTTCCATCACTGATGTCATTATTCATGCAATTGTACTAAATGCCTGTAATGCTGCACACATTAAACCCTTGTGTTGTGTTGAGTATACATTTTGTCACTCACAGATTTAAAAAAAAAAGTGAGATAAACAGTATGATATCCTACACAGTGATATTACCAGTAGTTATGTTTGGGTGAAGTTAGACCCCCAAGAGGCTGAACCTCTTGTGGTTAGAACTAAATCATTCCAATAACAGAAATATTGGAGTGGTAGTGCAGCTATAAAAAAAGGACTGGCAATACAAATCCCAGAAAAGCTGTATGAAAATCCTAATTTTCTGCAATGCATTTGTAAAACATGACATCACTTCAAAATCATAAGCAATTCTCTGAAAATTTGAAAAGGTCATAAATTAACAAATTGATTAAAAAAAATGTTTTCTTTTCTCCAGGATCCCAAACAGAACGCCAGGGTTATCAATAAAGCTCACAATGATTATTTAATGATGTGAAATTCTAGTGGCTCCAGAAATTTCTCATCTGCATTATCTGGCATTGGACCCGGAAATAACATTAATTCGAGCTCATCAGTGCAACATCTGTGTCTCTCTCTTTCCATTATTCACACAGTGTGCTCTCTTATTTAGTTCATGTTAGAGGTCACGCTGTACTGGGATTTGAACTCACGTAAAACTTTTAATAGCTAACTGCTGTCAACCTCTGAGGCCGACCTTCACAGGCTGTGATTGAATCGGCACTGCTGAAGGTGACACAACAGAGTGATGGGGGGGGGGGGGGGGGGGGGGGGGGGGGGGGGTGTGCGCGCGCTGGGGTCGTAATTGGTGGGTTTCTGTTGAATAGGTTTGATTAAAGATGTAAAGATGTCATGCAAATGTGAAACTGTGACTTCAAAAAAGACCAACTGGACAGGTAATGGGTTGAAGTTTTATTATCCTCTCTTTCATGGCTCGCACATGTTCTTGCACAAGGATATTCACACTATCTGTCCATATTAAAAAGGACAGGAAATAAATCCTCACACCAGTAAGCATAAGCATGATCATACTTCATGTCTTTTACACTTAAAAAAGATCTAATCTATACATATAACTCTGAAACTAATATCAACACTGAACTTTAGTGAAATAAAGCTGTATCTCACATTAAAGGAGGAATGCAATCTTAAATAGTCTTTCCTTCAATCCACCTTGTCTGTACTATAGGTTGTGAGTCCATTCCTATAGTGCCTTCTCATATCCCCCAGATGAGAGTTATAAACTTGGGATTTGGACTCTTTATTCAAATATAGAGGTCAGTGGAGCATTGTAACCACACTGAGAATATCTTCATGTTTTCCACTGATGTTAGTGAATAAGAAATATATACCAAAAGACAGCGAAATAGCCTCACAATAGCTTATACAGTGTAGACAGCTGTCTGTTCTAGGCGACTAATTAAATGCAGTTTTGCATCTTCAACATGCATTAACCTTCTTCACAGACTAAAGATAATGTAAACATATTTAATGCTGACACTAGCAGTTTGCATAACTTGGAAATAATCTACACCGTCTGTACAAATATTAAAGTATCATAGTAAAATACATTTTTTTCAGTCAAAAACACACCTACTCAACCCTTACAGTGCAACTCTTGCATCATCTCTGTGTACATATATTCTACTGGCAATGTAGAAAAAAATATCAATTGTTGCATTCAAGCAATAATTTGATCTCATTGATCTCAACCTCGCTAAAGGTACTTCAGTCTCAGTTCTTTTGTTTTTTTTGTCCTTCATAACACCTTTTAATGCCGCTCTCCCTCCTTCATTTTTTAGAACCCTGTGAACATCTACTCTTATGATTAGTTTTTTGTTGCTGTTGTTGTTTGTTTTCCTTGAGCAGAAAGAGATCACTCATGTCTGAAAGTCTAGTTCACACAGAGTAGATAATTACTGTAATCATAAATGAATGCTTTGACATGGTTGTCAGGGCTCGCCTTGCGGTGACAGATTTCGCCTGTGAAGCTCATTGAGGACAACGTCACTGTTTGAGTCTGATATTCCGCTGTCCGCAAACACAGAGCCTGTGGGAGACAAATAAGATGTGTCGTAAACTATACAAATTGTATTATGTATTCTGACATCCGCATGTCAGACTTTGCAGATTGCAAAATGAGAACATACCACTGCTATTGGTGCTGTCGCTGATGACGGAGGAGCTTCGAGAGGTGAGGTGGAGAGCTGAGGTGGTTGCTGTGGTGACGGACGATGTCCTGTTGTTGTGAGTGGCCGTCCGACTCCATTCTGCAAAACAATGTAAATGACCAAGCTTATGTGAGCTTCCTAATTTGCTGAATTCTGCTGTTTTTTTTTGCATAATCCGTCAAATCATATTTTAACAACTATATGGAGACCTTTAGGTGCCCACCTGAGTTTTCAGCCAGTCGCAGTTTCCCACAGCAAAGATAAGTCCTCCACTGTTTGCGGACGTTTTCCTTAACGGCACAATGGAAAACAAAGATGAAGAAACCTGTGGAGAACAACATAAATAGGCTTTAATGTCCCAGTAATGCATTATATTTTGGGCAAACGTCAAATTTATCAAAATGAGTCATGTTTTCTAAAATGTTGGTGTATACACTCGTGTCTCACCTTGCAGCGAGTTGAATATGGAGAAAAGGTAAACAAAGGGTAAGTAGAGGGGTCCCCAGGCGAACAGAGCGAAACCCCAGGTGAGGCCAAGCAGGAGGATGAGGCCAGCGATGCTGCGGAGGTCAGTCAGCAGTCCCCTGTTTGGAGACTGGTTCTGGGGGTTCTGCCTCTTGATCCGAGCCAACTGGACCATAACAACGATGAAGACCAGCAGGCACAGCACAAAGATCAGGAGGAAGTAGGCCACCACGCCCACATAGAAGGCTATGTCATTTTTCAGCCAACAGCTACAGGAACACATTTAGAACAAGATGGAGATTGAGTTGCAGCACCATAGAAAGGGACACAAAGAAACATTTCAGTTTTGATGGTTCGCAGCGAAGATTATTATTTGTCCTTAATGACAGGAAAAAAGTTTCTCGTCTGTTACTCACATTTTTCCAGCAAAATATTGGTTTCTTATACTATTTTTAAATGTCTATACAAGAAGAGATGTATAAAATATGCATATTATGTTGATGGTTCTTGGAACGGAAGTTTCTTCTTAATTGAAAAAATTAATTAAATTCAAAACTTGAAAAATGTTCATTAAGTACTGTATGATTTTTTATGAAACATGGTCCCAGTTGTATCACTGCTCTACATTTAAACTATATAAAATACGATCTGTGGACGCATTTGGTACATATACAGATATGCTCAAAACACTTAACACACATGCAAAAAGGGCCATTTTAAATAGGGTCATAAAGATTTAACTGGTACTTACAAGTCACCTGAAGTGCCATCTGTGTCACCATGTGTGCCATATGTAAGCAGACCATAGTTGTCTTTGTCCACTGATATTACAATGATCACCACAATAAGAGGAATACCTGCAAAAACCAGGATACTTATCAGTGGGACAACTACATGCATGCATTTATTTGTCTATCTATAACCTCATTACACATTAAAGGTGTTTATAAATGATAAAATCAGTGGCATTTTATAGCTCAGTGCTCAGGTACCCACCCCAGCCCATGAGTGTGAACTTGAGCATGTATCTGCTGAGATAGGGAGTGAACACTTGGATGATGCTCAGGTACATGTGCAAGGCCTCAAGCCCTGCCCAGGTGAATGATGTCAGCAGAAAGTAGTGCAGGAAAAAGGCAGTGCTAATACACAGCCCAATAGTTGGGTAGAGTGCCAGCCAGCCGTTCAGCAAGTAGACCAGGTTGAGGAGGAAGAGGGATATGCAGAGCTGAACCAGGATCTTGGCAGGAATATCTCGGAGCAGTTTTCTGCATGGAAAGAGTTTATTTAAAAAACTACAACGAATAGAAACTGGGGTAAATGTTAAAGTTTTGTACTGCTTTTGACTTCCGCAAGATTATGTTTAAGTTTAGTTTAGCTTTGAAAAATTCTAGATAGTTATCTGGGTTATGAAGTTTATTGAATTAAAATAGTTTTGTAAAGAGATCTTACTCAAATGAGAGATACGTCAATATGGTGACAGCAAGAAAAATAGCAGACACTCCACAGCCGATGTAGGTGATGAATGTAAGAATTTGTGCCTGCTGACGGTCAATTACTCCCTGTCTGGACATATCCTGTATTCATGACAAAGCACACATAAACACAAATATGAATACACATAATAAACACATATTATACAGCGGTAGGCTGTAAAATTGAAAAGCAGTCTATAGATAATAATGGATTATGACCACAGCCTCACACCAACATAAACAGATACTGACCAGCAGTATTGCAAAAGAGGTGAGGTGGTTACAGCTGCAGGTTGTATCCTCTGGCGTAACATTGACAACAGAGCAGCCGGCAGAGCTCCAGCCTCCTCCACCACCTAAACAGAATAGAACCAGAATAAACAGGAATATATATACCTGTGGCAATCTGGCTCTAAACCAACTCAATTGGCCAAGCGTGTACCCACCATTCAGAGTGAAATCCCAAAATACACAGGAGGCCGTGAAGTTTTCCTGCGATCAAATAACAAATCGTAAGTATTGGTAAAGGCAAGAAGCGTCGAAGAGGAAGTTTGAGTCATCTTTCACTGCTGAAAGCATGTATTTGTGTTTGTTTGCATTCTTTTCAATATTATGAATGTGTCATTTGTGGAGGACGTGATGACTGGATAATCTAAGTGTTTGCAATTTAATTATTTGATAGATGACTTGAGATGAATGATGTGTTGTTCTTTTCTGGACAAATAAAAGTATTCATGAAAGTAATGACGTTTTATGCACACTCACATGCACAGGGTTGATGTTTCGGATGGTAAAGTGAATGTTTTGCGTCAGGTTGCTTATTGACATGTTGGCTACACTGGAGCCCAGAACTGGACTGACTAGAGTATCGTTTTTCAATGTTGCGTCCTGCAAAAAGGAGATTGATTAAATCCTTATTTACGAAAGTTGCTCTATTGGTTTCATGTTTTATTACAACACAGTAATTGCCCTAATTTAAATCATTACATAATGTCGATGGTTGGAATAAATAAGGAAATCATGGATATCCATTATTACACATGAGTTAATAGTCTGTTGAAACATCTGAAGGTGATGACTCATTACAAATCTACTACAAATGGGACACTGAGAAAGGACCTGGAACAGTGCAGATTCGGTGTAGAAGGTGAACTGGACCCTGCTGGCCTGCTGCTTATCCTCAGGGCTCAGGCCCTCTGTGAGGGAGGAGGGTAGGAATACAGACCCCATTGGAGGCTTTGAGCTCAGGGACCGGGACCTGCGTAGGCCACGGAACTAGACACACAACATTTTGACAAATGGTTAGTGAAAATCGTTCTAGTTGTCTCCTTATCAAATTAAAGTTGGACAATGCCGTTTTAAATACTGCTAACTTTCTGAGGGAATTTTAAAACATTTAAAAGTGCCTTCAATGTTTAAAGACACAGTGTTCTTAATGTTTTCTGCTTTTATATATTTTGGTTTTTGGAGACTTCTCTCTTTGTACTGCATGTGCATCTGAACTGAACTAAGCTTGGGATACCTGAACATTATTGGTGTTGAAGATGTTGAAAGAGGTTGTTGGAAAGTTGGTCCCGTCTACTGGTTTGATTGCCAGAACCAGTGAATTTGAAGAGAGGATCACTGTGTCACTAGTGACAGCCAGCTTAAGCCCCAAACGGTCCACCAGTTGAATGAGTCTGTTGGTAGGAAAAAAGACAAAGCAGTTTGAAGAAATCAGAAACTTGTGGATTTATATGGTTGTATATAGGTGGGGTTTGTGTGATTTGTACCTGTTAGCAGATGCTGAGAGGGCCTGTGAGTTACCCTTCATCAGGTTGCTGACTATGTTAATGGTTTTCTTTCCCACTGTCTCAGAGACTGTAGGGCCATCCAGAAGTTTCTCCAAATTATCCACCAATTGCACTACCTGTAACATCAATTTGATAGGAATTCACCTCCAAAATGACAGCTCTACCACTGAAAAGGAGTGGCAACTACAATAGCACAGTATTCAACACACATATCAGAGGAAACCAACAAATTCACTAGTGAAGTTTTAGCACTTGACAGATGTTCTAGTTTGGCAAAATTGTACTTTTACAATAGTATTCGTATCTATATATTCAAAATATACACTTTCGTTTTGAAAATTGATGGGAAGCTCGTCAAATGACTAAGTAGACATATCAAGATACTTAGTTATGTGAGAAACAGCAGTGATAAATTCATGTACTAAACAAGTTTGGTTTGTTTCGTCTTATATTAGCTAGCCTTACACACATCTCTTAAATAAATATTCAAAACTCGGAAATGGTTTTATGCTAACATTATCTAAGAGTTCACAATGCAATAGATCAGTAGCTTCACCTCTGAGGGGTTGAGCTGAGATGCATCCTGTGTTTCATTCAGCAGAATGTCTGCTAGTTGGACCTGTGCTACTTGGCTGTTGGTTGTCTCATCTGTGTTTGTGGTACTTATTCCAATGCCTTGATAAGAAGCACAAGAAATAGCCATATGTCTTAATTAATGTTATTGTTGAAACAAATCAAAACTAAGGTCAAAGCTGCTTGTAATAAGACATCGACTTGTACTATTAACATACAGGACCTGCTGAACAGAAAAGTGTCCATTCCATGATGATAAAAACAAACACAATATTTTCTTTAAACAGCTACAAGAAAATGTTGTTAAAAGACTTTTTAACCTCCTGATCTCTACAAAGTCAATTACACACAAGATTATGTTTAGGTCCATAGAATGCTGAAATTCTAAGCTACTACAGAAAGCTGGCTGTGTGTTAGCTGTGTGACATGGCAATCTCTGTGGAAGAGGACCTGCTCTCTATGTGATATAAAGGGAAACGAAAATACAACGATTTTCATGGGATTATACACTAACTAAAATATAAATAATATAAATTCTAATAACTGGACCTTTAAAGCTTAAAAATAACTGAGTTGCTATTCAAACCATTTCATTTGGATCCACCAAATGTGTGTAACTTCAGTTCAATTAGTTATAAAAAATAGAGTATTTTTTTACATTACATACCAGCTATTGTTTTGGTTGTGCTGGTGAGGGTGGTGATTTGGAGAGTTGTTGTAGTTGTTACAGAGGGCAAGGAAACTGTAGCAATGGTGGTGTTATCCTTAGCTGGAAGTGAACCATGTGCAGTAGTGGCAGTGGTGGTCATGATTGAGGTTGAAGTTGAAGTTGTAGATGTATGTTCAAGCAAGGTATTAGCTGTTGTAGATGGTCCTTTTGTTGTTACGATGAAATCAGTAGTCAAACTACCTGCAGTGGAGCTCACATTGAAGCTGGTTCCGGCAGTTGTGTTGAGATTGAACATGGGACTGAAGCCGCTGGTAGCCGTGGTAGAGTTGCTGTCATTTCTGTTGGTTGTCGTACTGCTGTTAGGCCCACTTACAGTTGTGTAATTTGTTGTCTGGTTCTCTGTTGTATAGTTGGTGGAGGCTGTAGTTACACTATTCTCTGTTGTATAGTTGGTGAAGGCGGTGGTTGCATTATTCTTTGTTGTATAGTTGGTGGAGGCTGTGGTTGCATTATTCTCTGTTGTGTAATTGGTGGGGGCTGTGGTTGCATTATTCTCTGTTGTATAGTTGGTGGAGGCTGTGGTTACACTATTCTCTGTTGTATAGTTGGTGGAGGTTGTGGTTGCATTATTCTCTGTTGCATAGTTGGTGGAGGCTGTGGTTGCATTATTCTCTGTTGTATAGATGTTGGAGGCTGTGGTTGCATTATTCTCTGTTGTGTAATTGGTGGAGGCTGTGGTTACACTATTCTCTGTTGTATAGTTGGTGGAGGCGGTGGTTGCATAATTCTCTGTTGTATAGTTGGTGGAGTCTGTGGTTGCATTATTCTCTGTTGTATACTTGGTGGAGGCTGTGGTTGCATTATTGTCTGTTGTATAGTTGGTGGAGGCTGTGGTTGCATTATTCACTGTTGTATAGTTGGTGGAGGCTGTGGTTGCATTATTCTCTGTTGTATAGTTGGTGGAGGCTGTGGTTGCATTATTCTCTGTTGTATAGTTGGTGGAGGCTGTGGTTGCATTATTTTCTGTTGTATAGTTGGTGGAGGCGGTGGTTGCATTATTCACTGTTGTATAGTTGGTGGGGGCTATGGTTGCATTATTCTCTGTTGTATAGTTGGTGGGGGCTGTGGTTGCATTATTCTCTGTTGTATAGTTGGTGGAGACTGTGGTTGCATTATTCAGTGTTGTATAGTTGGTGGAGGCTGTGGTTGCATTATTCACTGTTGTATAGTTGGTGGAGGCGGTGGTTGCATTATTCTCTGTTGTATAGTTGGTGGAGGCTGTGGTTGCATTATTCACTGTTGTATAGTTGGTGGAGGCGGTGGTTGCATTATTCACTGTTGTATTGTTGGTGGAGGCGGTGGTTACACTATTCTCTGTTGTATAGTTGGTGGAGGCTGTGGTTACATTATTCACTGTTGTATTGTTGGTGGAGGCGGTGGTTACACTATTCTCTGTTGTATAGTTGGTGGAGGCTGTGGTTGCATTGTACTCTGTTGTATAGTTGGTGGAGGCTGTGGTTGCATTGTACTCTGTTGTATAGTTGGTGGAGGCTGTGGTTGCATTATTTTCTGTTGTATAGTTGGTGGAGGCTGTGGTTGCATTATTCTCTGTTGTATAGTTGGTGGAGGCTGTGGTTACACTATTCTCTGTTGTATACTTGGTGGAGGCTGTGGTTGCATTATTGTCTGTTGTATAGTTGGTGGAGGCTGTGGTTGCATTGTACTCTGTTGTATAGTTGGTGGAGGCTGTGGTTGCATTGTACTCTGTTGTATAGTTGGTGGAGGCTGTGGTTGCATTGTACTCTGTTGTGTGATTGTTGGAGACTGTGGTTGCATTGTACACTGCTGTATAGTTGTTGGAGGTTGTAAATGTACTAACTATTGGGTTGCTAGTTGAATTTGTACTGTTATGCAGTTTTCCAGTGTTGATGGCTGTAGTTACATCATGCATTGTTGTGTGATTTGGATGAGGTGTAAATGTGTTGGCTGTGGTTGCATTGTACTGTGTTGTGGCGTTGGTTGTAAATGTTTTGGCTGTTGTTGTATTGTACTCTGTAGTGTGATTGGGAGACAGTGTAGTTGTGTTTAGTGTTGAATTCATGCTACTAGTTGTAGCGCTTTGTAATGTCCGGTTGCTGGCCGAAGTTGTGGTGTTTGGTAGTGTTGAGCTCACGGAGGATAACGTGATGGATTCTGATGTATTATGTCGTGCTGTGGTTGTGTTTTGAAGTTTCATGTTTTCAGTGGGTGTCAGTAATGTTGTGTTATCAAATGAAGTTGTGTTTTGTGGTGTTGTGTTGTCAGAGACAGCAGCAGTTATGTTCGGAGAGCTGGTTTGGAGGACAGGTTGTACTGTTGGGGACTGTGTGCTATCAAATGCTGAAAATGGAGTTGTCATGTTAGGCTGAGTTGTTCCTTGTGATGCATTTTCCTGTTGAGTTGCAGGAGCATTTTCAGATGTTGTGTTAGTTTGTTGGGTAGTGTTTGTCACAGTTGGTGGTGTGGCCTCAGTGGCTATAGTGACAATGCTTTCTGTCTGAGTGGAAGGATGCATCGTGCTTAGAGTGGTTGTGAGAGGCATCTGAGGGCAGATGTCATTCAAGAGCACAGCAAGAGTCTCATTGGCCTCACTATAAAAGAACAGAAACACAATAAAAAATTATATAAGTCATATTAAGTTGAGTTATGATGAATTAACTCCAACTAGGAAATCTGTCTCATGTATTTACCATTTTTGGATGAAAAATAATTGACAACATAGGTCCACCGATTCCTTGGCCGATACCTTGTTAACTTACTGGTTATAATTTATAGATACTGAATGAAAAAAAATGTTAAAGTCATTTAAGGATAGAATAATTCATTAAAACCCATATGTTGAGTAGGTGTTTAAGCTTTCTTTGTTGAGAGCCCAGTATGCATTTTGCAATTTTGCAGTAAGTAATCCACCTTCAAATGTCCTTCTTGCAGTTTTGTCATCCATCTGTTGTTCTATGCATTCAAGTAGGTACTTATTTTGTAATTTAATTCCTCTCTTAGGCTTCTTCATCAACACATTTAGTTGAGTATGAGTTCTTTAATTTTCAAGAATTACTTTAAATATCTTCAGAGAGCCTATCCTTCATTTTTCATCTGCCCTTCTTCCAATAAAAGAACTGCAGATTTCTCTCTGTTGGGGCTCCAGCATCTTCTCTAAATATAGCTTTGGACAAACAATGTGCATGTATCTGAGCCAATACAATATCAGCTTTCTAAAGCCATTATTGTAGAAAACAGTCCCTTACCATTTAAGCAGAGTGGAGTTAGGTTGGCAGGTGTCAGACATCAGCAGGTCACTGGCAACCCAGGTCAGGTTGGATTTCAGCAAAGTACGAACAGTCAAACCAGGATGGCCACACACAACTGAGGACAGACAAATGATACATAATACAGGCTATATAGCAGAAAAATATCTAGTTAATATTAGTCCTAATATCAAACATTTAGACTGACCCATGTGAGTGAGTGGCCTTTCATTTGTGATGTCTCCATTGCTGTCAAAGAGTTGCTGCAGAAGTTTACTGAGGGAGCAAGCATTGACACGACCAGACATCTCCAGAATCACCATGCAGCTGTACAACCTACAGACCAGTAGCAGAGGGGTTAAAAAATATTATATATATATACATTACATTACTGTCTGTAGTGCATTCCAGGATTCATGATTTTCTTCAACAGTGTGCCATATTTCTGTCACCTTAACCCTTGCAATTGTCCTACCTAATCCCTGTTGCATCTGACAATCATCAGCTATGAAATAATGATATGTAAAACATCACCATAATGATATATAAAACATCACCACCAAAAGATTCGCCCAGGAATTTCATTTTAAATCAGTAATATTTCCATAGAGGTCTTTTACATGCAAAGAACAGTCTATAATGCTCTACCTGCGTTGTGTCCCATGACATTCAAGATGAGCACTCTTCATGAAGAAAATTATTAATGACACATGATTAACAACTCTATCTCTGAGCAGAGTATAAAATAAAATGGTGTCAATATCATGGTGCAGTGTGATTTACCACATAGCGATTTGATATCTCTGAATATTCTTGACACTCTGACCTGGAAACAAAAATTGTCGAAACATATTAATTTTTGACATCAAAATGCCCTTCACAGTCAGAATTGAGGTATCACTTGATGTTTAGATCATTTAAAGTGAACAGGTCTGCTAATGACACTTTTATTGCAGTAGAAACACGGAGAAGATGCATACAGTTGTTTACACTGTAGAGTTTGGTTAGTTCAGCCAGTTTTATACTGCTCATAGGCTCTTTACTGTTTGCTTGGAGCCAATTACAACACAGTACAATGATATTAACAAAAACACTGAATTTTCTATGTGGTCTTTGTGTATGGTGTAAGTCATTCAAATTAGAGACTTACCCTGTCCCTGTATTGCATGGACGACGTAGATTCGACAACTGTCAAATAAGGCCATAAAGTCAGTACATACCATACATCAGGAAATATAGTTAAACCATACTGTGCTGTACATACCAGTTTTTGCAGTGAGGTTTTATTAACAGAGGTACTGTTAATATTGATTCTTAAGGAAAAAAACTGGCCTGAAAAGAAAAAAAATAACAATAAGAAAGAGAAAACAAATATATCAGATGTGTTAATATAATTTTAAATTGTAATAGCATCCCATACATTCAAAGCACACATTCACTTATCTCATTATTTTGTTTGTTTGTTTGTTTAATGAACAAATATATGCAAAGATATGTTTCACTTGACATTATAGAGAAAACGTAAGCAGACGGGCAGAAAAACAATATTCTGTTTTCTGCTGTTTTCTTACTTGTAGAATTGCAGAAAGCTGTGCAGTCACAGAACTGAGGAGCTTCCCCTAAGGCAACGACAAAGAAGTTACAGCAGCAGGAACAACTGTGAATTCTGGTGATTACATGGGTGTTATTGGTACTCACTGCCACAGGTTTCTGTCTTAGGTTGTGAAGCTGGGATGAAGTTGGGCTCTATGAGGGAGCTAATGAATAAACTTCAGTAAGATACAGACTCCACACATGCACATGTACACCGAGTGTATGGAGAAAAACAAAGGTTATGCTCACCATGTGAGGTTTGAGTGTTGGTTTCTCTTACAGATATCATCCACTGCAGATGAAGACGTGCACCTCACAAAGCTGCCACCAGAGGGCTTCACCTCCCCACACAGATCTCGACCTAATGTTTACAAAATTAAGTTGTTATTATTAGGCTGAGGTTCACATTTAGATTTATGTTTAGTTTTAGGGTAAGTCTAAGGTTAGGATTGATGTGAGTTATTTATATGTGATACTTAAGTTAAGGTTAGGGAATGCTTGCAGGTATTATGGTACAGTACAACTGTGTTTGTGCATGTGTCTTTTTGCATTTTTGTCAGTCTACAATATTTTTATGCTTTGGTGTCAGTGAGTGTTTTGTATATGCCCGCAGGTACATATGTTTTTGAATATGCATGTTCTTCCTTTGTCCAAACATGGGGGCCTTTTGCATGTTTCCAAAGTACTGTGTAATAAGTGTGTATTCACGCCCATCCAATAAACTGTAACTGTGTGTGTTTACTTTAAGTCTGCACTAATACATGTGACTTTGTGAGCGAATTTAGAGCCACAATCCATAATCCAAATGCAATTAAAAGTATGAATATGACACATGGTTTCACCTCAAATTGATTGACAGGTCTTTAAATACACAGAATACAGCTAATTACATGTTTATACTATTTTTTGATGTAGTTTCTTTACATGTCAAACATTTAATTAAATATGTGAATATACCTGTAATTCATAAGCTCAAAAATGACAAATCGAGTATTAGTAATGGAATGTGCACTTTGTGTACTATATGTGTGACTATAACTATATAGGCAGGTAAATACAATGACTGACTGATAGCTGCTTACCGACTCTCTCCACCTCTCCTATGATTTTTGCTTTTATGTGTTCATCTCCAGCTTCCTGCAGTGCAGAGTTTCCATTGTGTTGCAGTTTACATACTGAGACAGCATCTTTGAGCCGCAACAGCACGTTACAGTTTGTTTTGCTGAAAACAGTATTCACACCTTTTATGAGGAGGCGCAATCTGGAATATGTATTTAGCAGTTACACAAACTTGCTGCTGACGTGCTATTACCTGAAGTTCCGTTTTGCACTACAGTTGACCTTTATTTCCTGGGAAGAGAGAGATGTACTGTTTTAGTCATTTGCATGCCTTACCTGACAAATTGTACTCTAAAAAAGGAAGGTGTTATTCCTGGACTGACTCACCTGAACTTTAACCTGACAGAAATCTAAAAAGCCTGTTACTGCGTGGTTTGCATTCCCTTTGTAACAATTAAACGCTTTTGACACCTGAGTGACAGATGGAGAAAAGGAGGCTGTTAGGTAATGAGAGCTAAAGACATACATACAGTTTAAGTTAAGAATAACACATCTTATTTGCTCTGTATGCCAGAAATAAAGACAATGATGGAGGTTAAAGTGCAGACTTTAAGCTTGAATTCGTAGATGTTTGGAATGTGTTTCTCTTTTTACACACAAAGGACCAAAATGTATTCGACAAACTTATAGAATATTATGGGTTAACCCTTACATACTGTTCATATTCTGACTCATAATTAGCCTCTACACCAATTCACATTCACAAATTCCCCATCAGTCATTAATAAATTAGTTAGATTAATCCTTAATGAAGATGTCAGAGAGCAAACAGTGTTTTTCTATGGGGAAAAAAAGACTATCACTGTATTATGATCCAGGAGAACATCTTATAGAATATGTAGAGTGAAAAATGGTCGAATTTGGACATTTTCTCATACGAAAATCTGTATCAGCTACACAAAAATAATTTTTTTTGTATATTTGTGGACACATTAGGAACATCTACCTAAAAGAAATGTATAAGGTTCTTCAATATTAGTTGATCCTTGGTTCCTTCCCTGGTGATTGACAGCCAGGTTGTACTGTAGCCATCTTCACTTCTTACTTGTTTTGGGGGTTTTTTGTTCTTGGCCTACAAAATACATGATCTTTTGACTGACTCGTCAATACAGGGACATTTCACTATTTTGACTGCTGAATTGTCAGTGTCTCTGACTGAATCAGCATAGCTTTTAGCAAGGAAGCTCTACCCACTGATGACTGAAACTCACTGTCAGCTAAGGAATGGCATACAGTACATTAATTCTTGACTGAAATTGAAAGAAGAGAGTCTGAGAAGCAACAAAAAAATCATGATATGATACATCTTAACCTTTAAAAAAATGCTTTTATAGGCTTAGGTTTGTACTTAACTGAAGTAAAAGACTTAACTGAGGACAGAAACAGCACTTGATTTAATCAGAACAATCACTTACTGATGTGATCATGTAATTTGAAAAAATGAATGCCAGTGGTTATGAATTTTTCAACTGAATCTTTGGACAGGACAAAATGATTTGAATCAGCAAATTAATTCATTATTTCATCCCCCAGTTTGGAAAGAAAGACAGATAGTTACAGGTTATAAAGTTAACATCAACCTGTCATCCAGGTTTCTTAATTAAACCATATTAAATAGGGATGGCGTCCAAGTTAAAATTACATTTCGGGTGCATCACTGGGTTGGAATGTACGGCGGCTTTTGCCAGGAAATTGTTACTGCTCTGGCAAACTAATACTCTGCCAGACTTGTTTTTGACAAGGTAACATTTAAAGCTATTAGAGGTGAAGGCTTAAAGGGTTACGAGAAACTCCAGAAATGTTCACTCTCACCAAATTGTGGACATCTTTTTCAGTCTTCCCTCCTTTGGCATCCACACTTATAGACATCCAAAAGTAAGCATCTGCAGAAAAGAAAATGTTGTTTGGAGGTGGTACAGTAAGTATACAAGTATGCATAAATTAAACATGCAAATGGGACAAAAGGTAAATATTGCTTACTTTTACTGGAACAGAGTTTGCTGATGTCACAGTTTACAAGTGAGGATCCTAAAAGAGCAAAGAAAACAACTTTTTAAAAAAAAAAAAGAAAATGTAAGTTTAGTAATGCACTCTTGAGTGTGTGAGTTTCTAATTATACACCCACACAAATACATACCAAATGTGTTTGTGTCAAACCGACCTGGTGTGACTGATCTTCTAGGTGTGGTTTGGTGGTCAGGCAGAGTTGTGGTTATAGAAGTTTCGGTGTTGGTGTTAGAGGGCAAAGTAGATCTCATAGTTGGAAAAATGGCATCTGTAGTAGCTGAAACTGGAGCTCGATAGCTGTTAGTTTTATGTCCAGTAGCAGGGACTGTGGTGTCGGATGGTGTCCAGTCAGTTGTTGTTGACTCTGTGTTGGAAGCTGTGGTTGGGTTGTGTGGGCTCAGGGTTGCGGGTGAGGTCACATTTGATGAGGGTGTGACTGACGAAGGCTCTGATTGACTGCTGTAGACTGCAGTGACACCAGGAGATGTTGAAGCTAAGAGTGAAATAAACACAATGGCCATGCCTTTAATTGTTTTTGAGTAGACTACTTAAATATCCAAGACATACGTAACAGCACTATTCTGGTTTGGCTACTTGGGCTACTGCTTTACAGAAAAGCAAAACAACACATTCAGAATGCAAAAAACAAACTGAAATCCATAAAAAAACTAAGCACTTTATAAAAACAAAGTGAAATGAACTAAAATGCCATAAAATATAATAAGCAAAAAAGCCAGTATCAGCATGTTCTTCTCTGAACAGCTGTGCAAAATGTATCCAAAGCAACTTTCAATTGGGAAAATGACACAATTTCCAGGAAAAAAACAGGTTCTTAGATATGTATATATAGCTTGTGCAGTAATATAAAGTTAACAATTTTTGGGTGTTATTTCTCAGTATACCAGATGTACCATCAAATGAACTAAAGCAATATTATGTCATGGCCCCCTAAATAAGAAGAAGTCACTGTCAACATCACTCACCTGTGAACTGTGTCTGCTTTCTTGTGTCTGTAACAGGTGTTGCTATGACAGGACTTGAGGTAGGAGTGAGTGAAGCGAAATCTGGAAAAAGAGGAAGAAGATAGAAAGAGTATTAAGTGATTATATGAAAGAAGAATTGGTGTTGATAAAATTATTAAAATGTTATTTTATTAGATATTATTCTCAAAAAAAGATGCATACCAGTGGGAGATGTGAATAACCGTCCAAATGTAGTTGTAATTGCTGAAACAATAAATGTGGTCATTAAGATTTTATCCCTGAACTTCAAGCACTTGTGTTCTCAATTATACTTTTTTTCACTCTTGTCGTCTTTATCCATCTGTTAGATTGACTTTTTGTACAGTTGTCAGAAGGGAATGTTCCCCTAGCAATTAACTTACTCATTTATAGTAGCCTTATGGAACTTTTTCAGCTTAATTTTACCCTTCCTAACTATTAATCATACTGAAAATGTTAATGAAAGCAGATTTAGATATGTAGAAGTCAACTTTCTTAAATAAAGGTCAAACGAAACATCAAATAAGCATGGTTAAGTATGGATTTATTTGTTTGGTAACGTGATCTTTTTGTAGGTACCCAGGTATACACTCTAAAACGTATAGACATAACATGCATGCAAATGAGTAGGTCACCTGACAACACACCATTATTCTCATCTCGAAGCTCACGTTTCAACCGCCTGTGGTCTACAAGACACATAAAAACATGCAACATTCAACATCCAACATGCTCTAACAAGCTCTTCATGCACAGCTACAATTCTGTATGAAAACAAATGCTAGAAATGACAACACCCCAAAAAATCCCATTTTAACTGCAAGAAATCATTGAAAAAATGATTTTGTTTCATCTGGTGCTGGTCTATGAGAAACACTAAAATCATGTCACAACACTCAGATATATTTGTGAAAGAACATGGAGTTATTCTATGTTAAAGGTGCAGTTTGTAGAAGTGGCATCTACCAGAACAGACATGACAGTAATGGAATATAATATTCATAAGTATGTTTTAATTAGTTTATAATCGCCTGAAAATAAGAATTGTTTTCTTTTTGTTACTTTAGAATGAGCCCTTCATATCTACTTGCCATGTTTCTACAGTAGCCCAGAATGGACAACCCAAACACTGGCTCTAGAAAGGGACCTTTCACATTTTTGGTGAGTTTTGTGGCCACCGTAGGATCTTCTACACGCTTTGAGTGGGAGGGGGAGAGGTAATCAGTTGGTTCCAATCTGCATCGTCACCAATAGATGCCACTAAATTCAACACACTAGTCCTTTAACAACTACTGCAAACATGCTAAACATGCTATATGCACAAGATTAAGAGCTTGATCAAAGTTAAAACAAATATCTACATTTAAGATCAAGCTGTTTTTTAACATGTCTGTCTCACCACACGGGAGGTTGGGGTCTCTCTGTCTGGCATTTGGGCTTGTCAGGCCCCAAAGCTTAGCATTCCAGCCAATCACAGTGCCATCCTCGCAGATCCCGTGGTGACCCAGGTCTGCCCATATGCGGAATAGGTACACCTCCACTTCTCCGAGCACAGCTCCCGGGGGTCTGTCTCTGGGACGACAGCCTAGCCACAAGGAACCAGAGGGAGGGATGGCCTCGCCGATGACTGTCCTCTCTGCGACCATTTTCCCATCAACCTGAAACGTCACACATCACTTCTATCACTATTATTGAAGAAACCATAAATGTTGAGTAAAAACGTAAAGGTCACAAAGTTTGAGCTCGTATTCTCTGGCATGTGCCCACATTGGTACTAAATCTGTTCTACCTTATTCCAGTTGATTACAACTTGTGTATGATTTTTTGTAATTTTGGTCTTCATTTCAACCAGTAATAGTGAGACAGCACTCACCAAGTTATTTGCTGATGTCTGGGTAATATGGCCACATTGTTAACATGTAATCCAAAGAGGCAAGAAACACGTATTCACATGATCAGACAGGTTTTAAACAAACCCCATATGAACCCCATATTCATAATCTGACTAAACTCTCAGCTTGTCTGGCTGCTTGGGTTTCTTGCTGTCTCAGAATTTGATGTCACCATGCTCCCAGATCTCAACTTTGGTGAGTACAGTGTTGTCATAACTAATAGAAACGATAGCCAAAACTACAAACCCACTGTATGTGACCAGTTCAAATCTGTTTTCCATCTCTTTTCCCACCTTATTCTCGTATTACTTTCAGTAACAGTTTCACCTCGTCGTCAGTCCAAGCAATCTTGTGTCTTACTTTTCAGCATTACTGTTTTTCCTCTGTAATAATTTCTGCAACTAAGCAACCAACTGCAAACTAGAAAATCTGCTTCCTGTTTAGATGGCCACATGCATGCCCTATGTACGTAAATGGTCATGTGATACACGTGTAAACAATCTATTTTTGTGAGCACTATAGTTTTTGTGTGGAATGCAATTGCATACTACAGGTATTACCTCCAGGCTAAATGAGTTACCCAGTACATCTCTCCTCAGGCACACCCTATGCCAGTGTTTTGGGGACAGCTGCAGAGGGAATCGATGTCGAACCCTTAGCAGCCACCCATACAGAGCTGTATCGTCTCCCTCCAGACCTAGCTCAGGCCTGTGTGAATGGACTGAGCTGTAAGAGAAGGCCACCCAGGCTCCTGGGACGACCACACGGATGTCCACACACACAGTCATCTGAAAAAGCAATGGGATGGCAGCCCTGTCCTGCAGGGTCCAGTGGTCCTTACAGCCATTTAATACTGCCTTCGTGTCTCCCAGGAAATAGCCAAACACTGAAGTTAAAGAGATGCAGAGAGAAATAGTTGAATCAAACATCATTGTTCAAAGACATTTAGAAAAAGAAAAAGTGCTTCCAGTAAAATTAAGCTAAGTCTAAGCTTCAGTCCAACTATTAATACCAGTTAGTTAGCATAAAAAGGTTCAACACAGCTACAATAGCACAATCAATTCCTTTTTTTAACATTCATACATTTGACCACTTTTACTATTGATCATCCATAGCACTTTTGTGTCTTGACATATAATTTTGGATTACTTCTTTTCCACATTACGCAACCCTTATTGAATTATGGATTATTAGTCCCAGAGTAAAATAAAGTATATTGTAAGTTATTAGTTGGTAGTTCTAGAGATGGCAGTAATGGTCTGTTGGTCCAACATTAGATATATTGCCATGAAATTTGACACAGACTTAATGCACATGTGATGTACTTTATGTTTCTAAGTTAGCTATTGTTAGCATGCTAAACAAGACCATGGCACATAGAATATTACCTAAACATCAGCATGCTAACAAACTTGTTAGCATGGCAAGTGCAAAAAATATATATTATACATTATTCAAAACATTGTCAACTCTGTTTTGTCTTTGTATACAGGATGTGGTTTAGAAATAAACATGCTATCCCTTGGCTTGCCTTACTTTGAGTTGTGTCTCTTGTTATGTGCCATTAATTACCTTTAGCAGGAGTGGCTGCCAGCACAGAAAGCCAGAAGACTAAAAGAAAATGATGTGCCCATCTCCACTGTCCTTTAAAGCGAAGGCCATACATCCTCCTGGAAATACAGGAAGGTGACAATTCATTAGAAATGTGACATCACCCCCCCCATTTTGGTTTAATGTGGAATTATGTGCCTTGTGTTGGCAAATTCTTTATCATCGCAAATATTCAAATTTAATTTCATGTTCATGTTTTTTTAACAGCTTCCTCTTCCTTTATTTCGGTAATGCTCTCCCCTTCTGTTCACTCTGTGTTCTTAGATTTGGGTATGCCGTGCGATCACACCAAAGTTCTCCTTTACAGCTGGTAAACTAAAACGAGCTGATGTTATGTGTGGTTTTGTCTGCACTGATGGACTAACTGCAGGGCAGGGGCGGTCACAGCAGATTAGATTACATCTCACCACATTCACACCATTGTAATTTACAGGATTTTGTTGCATTTTGTCTTTGATACACCCCAGTTTAGGTTTGTAAAATCTGGACAATCACTAACCGGATACTGTACTTTGTTACATAATGGCTTAAAAAGGCAAATTCAAAGAATCCAAAGTAAGTCTTTGCTGACTGTTGTCTGATTCTTAAAGCAGCATTATTAGAATTTACTGACTTGACAGCAGCGCAGCAAGCTGAAAACACAACACTGTTAAAGTTGTTATGGACAGTGAGTTAGAGTTGCCTATTTACACAGAGCAGCATTCACATTTATTTATAGTCGTGGTGAATGTAAGTACAATATTCACTCTCATTTAAGTTCTGTTTTGTTTTAACCCCTGAAAAAAATATCTCAAGATTCAACATTTATTGCCATATCATCACATGGTTGTTAGGGGTCTGCTTTTAGTGATCTCATAAGAATACAATAAAGGCAAGTATTGTTTTTTAAGTTACTAATTGCTCCACAGTATTAACTACCTAGGTGCTAACTTTGTCTGTCTGGTGTTTGGATCTTGGCATAGTAGCATACAAGGAGTTTATGCTGAAAACAGCTGTTTGCGGCTGGAAGCAATGCAGATGAGAGCGGTGAGAGTGAACCAACACAGTAAAGTTTTCTTTTGTAAAAAAATAAAAGCAATGAGCTGATAAGATATTTATAAAATACCAAATGATACAGTCTATGAAATGATCCCAGTTATCACCTCATTCTGCATCAACTGCTAATTCTCTGTGGGTTTGTCACCATGATTGACCCCTTTTGCATTAAACATAGTCTTTTGATCCATTGTTATTTATGAACATGTTGATTAGTGCAGGCTTAACATCTACAAAATAGGGTTTTCCCCTAATGGCACCAGTCATAAACATAATTTATGTATTCAAGCTTTTTGATCAAATGCAAAGCACTGTAACTTTAAACCACTGCCACTGAATCTATTCATTTCAGTCTGAAATTGGCAGCTTTTATGCAGAAATGTTCCAACAGTCTTTCTGGAGAAAATGGCTTTTTGATTTTGCTTTCTCATTGCCTTATTAACTACGTTTGATCTCATCTTCTTTAAAGGGTAAAAGTCTACAGATCATTGCTCAATACATGAAAACAATGAAGCCTTTTAGCAGTTCAGTCAGGCAGTGAAATTAGTTTAAAGTCACATGTCTCACACACCGGCCAATAATGTTTGTCCACGACATACTTCTCTCAGCTGGCAGTTTACATAAACACTGATACTTATTCAGTTTGCATGCAACAACGCTGAATTCTGCTACACTGTTTCCTTCTTCAGAATTTAACTTCTTCCACCTCCAGTTGTTTGTGATTTTGAATGTTTCTTTTTAATGTGTTCATGTTCAACACATTTTTTTGTCATTTATTACAGAAGGAACCCCTCAGGCTCAGGCTCTGCCAGAAGGGTTTTGTGAGCTCAGGGGCAGTCTGTGTCAAGCTAATCTCCCAGGTTTCATTGTTAAAACTGAGTGGAAACAATAAGAGAGTTAAAAAGAACTGAACTGAAATAAAAAAGAACTGAACTGAAACACATACGTCACCAGAACAGTCATGAATCGTGAATCATATATGCAAAGCAGAACATATTACTCCATCACTTCCACCTCAGTGGCTTCCAGTGCAATACAGAATCAAAAATTCCCTTAACAGAATAAAACTAAATATAATTCACACTACTTCCTTCTAATCACCCCACAATGCGATGCCCTCCATTTTATAAATGCAAAAACTACAGTTGTGTGACAGGGATAAAAATGAGCTTGTAGCTATATCAGCTGCAATAAATGTATTGTGATTTGTATCAATACAAATCACACAATCAACAAAATAGGAAATTAAGTAACGGTTACTTTGTATGTCTGTGGAGCAAAGTGTCTGATTCACTAACATTTGTCACAACTGTCTCAGTATTCAAATCAAACTACTGCTAAGATAAAAATGAAGTGAAAATACGATACATGGACTGCATGCTTCAGTGGCGGCAATTTGAAAGTCAATAGGCAAGAACTCAGAAGATATTTCATCATGTGTACACAATCTGTAAGTCGGCACTTTTGAAGCCATAAGCAAACACAATCTCCCTTTTCTCAGTAGTCACAGACTCACCACCGGACGGACCTGATTAACCAAAAAATATTCTCTTTCAACTTAGTCCAAAACATTTTACAATGGGTTTAATTTCACTGTGGGTTTTATTTGTGTTGGGCGCAACCTAAAGCTACCCAGGAAAGAAACCTCCCTTTGTGGTGTTGTGGGGGTTAAAAAAGACACATTCTGTGTGTTTGACTTCTTATATCTGTTGAGTTGTGTGTCTTTGGGGTGAATGTAGGATTTATTTTAGTAAATGGGTGTTTTTGTTTTCCCTTTTTTACTTTATTATATTTTTCTGGACATGTTATTTGTTGCTGTATATATTTCATCCTGTTATCAATTTTGCAAATCAGTGGGTAATATTATTATTGCTTAATATATGGCAAGACAAATGTTTTCCAAGTCACTTATTCTCTTCTTTAAGTCATCCTGCATAAAACCAGTCAGCTAAACCAGTCACGTGTTCTCACAATATTAACTTAACCATTGCTTGCACTTCGGTTATAACAATAGATGACTTGACTGGTGATTTATCAAATGAAATCATCCATACTATGTGTCACTACTATGTGTTAACATGTACCTTCACACACAAACACATTACTGTGACTTGATGGTGCTTTAATACAGGGTGTGTTACTCAGAGCATGATTTAAAAAAAATGTTGATACACAGGGTTTGCAGGCGAAAGTATGTAGCACCAGCGTAATGGCTAAAATGATATACACAGTAACAGCACAGATAAAATCATCATCAAGTTTATCTATGTCTAAAAGTTGATCTATATCATCTATTTTTGTTCCCAGACTTATCTTATATATAAAATAGATTAAAGCCTAATAACAGAGTTGGAGATTAAATCTAAAAATAAGGATAAACTGTTTTTCCTATTAGACACAAATACTATAAACAAATCTACTTTTCTAGGTCATTTCTGTCAAAGCAAGTCAATTTTAAATTAAAACTCAGCCGCACACTGTAAGAAAACTGATCATAAATATATATGATACTGTATTTGCAATTATCTCATCAAAAGTGGTTGTTCTGTGTAATGTCAGGGGAGGAAACAGTACCTGTTAAAGCCTTGAGGCTACACAGAAGCAATACTGCTATTGTTATTCCTACCCACACGTTCCCACAGTCGACTGAACGGCGCCAAGACATTTTTATTTATGCTCATCAGTCTCCCTGTCCTTTATTGTCCAGCCTCTTGACTTTGGTTACAAGTATTAAACTTCTTTGTGTGTATCATACAACCTTTCATACACTTCACGTTACAGACAAAACGTTAGCATCATAATTAAGGGATTAACAACTTTAGAGAGTAATAACAATTTGATGGAAATCTTGAAGTGACTTACCTGATGCTTTTCAAAAGCATCTGCAGAGTCAGTCTGTGTTTTTGTGTTTGAATATACAGTATGCAGTGTGTGTCCTAAGGAGGAGGACTTGTCCTCTTCACTCTGGTCACACTGTGCATGTGTCTCTCCATCATTCCAGTATTCTCACTCATCTGTCTTTCATAAGTCCTAAATCACCACTGCTGAAATATTATTCAAAACTCGTTACAGAATCCTCTCCTCTCTTCTCCTCTTGTCTCCTCTTGTCTCTTCTTGGCTCTTCTCTGTCCTCAGTTGCTCTCCCTCGGTCCTCTAATATCCCGCCGTCTCTTACACAAGAGCATCGTCTAATGTGCCTGTGTGTGTGTGTGTGTGCGTTTGTGTGTTGAGGTGCATTCAGGAAATCAGAATTCCTGAAATGTGAGGTCGGCCAGCAGGAGACACAACACCAAATAATGACACACCCCCACAGAGGAGGATGTTGGAAGAGACAGAGCGCAAGATAATAACCAAACTAACTAACTAACTATCTAACTATCTATCTATCTATCTATCTATCTATATATCTATCTATCTATCTATCTATCTATCTATCTATCTATCTATCTATCTATCTATCTATCTATCTATCTATCTATCTATCTATCTATCTATCTATCTATCTATCTATCTATCTATCTATCTATCTATCTATCTATCTGTCTATCTGTCTATATGTCTGTCTATATATCTATCTATATGTCTGTCTATCTGTCTATATGTCTATCAGTCCGTCTATCTGTCTATCTGTGTCTGTCTATCTATATCTCTGTCTTTTGTATCTCAGTGAGCCTTAAGGGCAGCAGCTGGTATTACAGGATGCAGGGCCAGACAGTTCCTGGACAGAGTATTAGCCTTTATCTGGTGAGTGTGTGCATGAGTGTGTGCGCCCACGCTAAAGAATGTGGGATGAGCAGCAGAAATGCGAAAACAGGCAAAAATGACACGGTAGGCTTGTGTATGAAATGTTGGATTCAGGTTGACAAACTGGTTAGACATCTCTCTCTTTCTCTCTCTGTCTTTCTTTTCTCTTACTCACACACACATACACGTGCACACACACACACACGCACAGAGATGGCTGGCCTGTGAATATGAGGAATGGCATCTGACGTCAGACATAAAATGAATCCAAACAAGACAAAAGCAGCCTCAGGGCAACACAGCTCTTCAAGTCTCAGTGCGTCTACACTTGTCGGTCCTGCATGTGCATGGATGCGGGTGAGGCGTCATAGTGGTTAACCAGTGACCACAAGGGGGCAATAAAGACTACATTGATTTATTCCTGTGGGGATCAAGTGTTCACCTTTGTTCATTTTTACTTAGGGGTAACAAACGGTATCAGATCAGTGGAGCAAAGCAGAACTGCAGCATGTTACTGCTCCTCTTCAGTGACACAGCACTTTTGGATGAGTTACTGTATGTGTGTGTGTGTGTATGTGTGTGTGTGTGTGTGTGTGTGTGTGTGTGTGTGTGTGTGTGTGTGTGTGTGTGTGTGTGTGTGTGTGTGTGTGTGTGTGTGTGTGTTTCTGTCTTTGAGAGAACCAATTTCAGCTGTGAAGACATTTTGGCTGGTCCTCACAACTTCAAAGGGCAATTTGAAGGTTACGACTTAGTTTTAAGGCTAAAGTTATAATTGGGTTTAGGCATTTAGTTGTGATGGTTAAGGTTAGAGTAAGGAGTAAGGGGCCAGGGAATGCATTATGTCAAGGATGGTCCTCACCATGAAAATGAAATGTGTGTATGTGTGTAAGAGTGAGATCTTTTTTCTATTCTCCTGTGTGTTTTTTTTCCCTCAGCCACATTAAACCCCTGAATAATTCTTTTTCAATCTCCTGTGCTTGTATGTATGAGAGGGGGAGGATGGAAATCATAAATGTGTGCTTGCCACATGGTGAAGTGAGAGACAGCAAATGATTCAAACTGAGAATTCAGCACATCTTGGTAGAAATGGGATGCAAAGATATCAATGTCTAAATATGCAAGATATGTATGTATATATGGGTCTACTGTATGTGTGATGTGAAGACAATGGCATAAGCCTCTACCATAGGAGCAGGCAGGAGTTTAGCATTTATATAGACAGTCCCATGCTGAAAGATCACAAGTAAGGTGCAATACATAAGGTTTCAGAAACACCTGCATGTCCTGCCAAAATCTCCCAGGGAGAGAGTCTAACACCTACACTCAAATATTTTAAGTAGCAGAGGGCCATGATACCAAATAGTACATGTTGAAAAAGTCTAAAGGCTAAGAGAAAAAAGTCAGGGGAAAAAAATAGGTTTTAGCATGTAAGACATCTGCAAATGTTTTAGGTCTTAATAAAAATTGGTAACTATTTGCAGTGCTGAACTTAATAGAGAAATTGATGTTGATGTATACGACAGTCTATTGGTGGATTTATCATGCCAGTCCAGCACTTTAATTCAGGTTGAAATATCTCAACAATTGGCCTCCGTGTCATTTGGTTCACATACCCATGGGGTACAGAGGATGAATTTTAATAATTTTGTTGATCATCTTGATAAGTCTCCTGAGGCATATTTGTGATTTATGTATTTGGCTAGACAAATACCTCATGATGACTCTGACATTACCACAAGCGTCATCATGAAGTTTCCATTTGTGGTTTTACATTTCTTGACAACTGATGTAAGTATTGTCATGACATTTGGTGCAAACATTCAACAGGATGCAAACTTTGGGTATTCCCAGGTCGCAGCTAACATGGCTTGAGGATGTACCTCAAAGTGCAATGCCATCGATGGCAGTATATGCTGGCTCAAACATTAATTTCTCTCTAGATATACTATAATGACTTTTTGAAAACAATATTTTTCAACACGTCTTTATGGTATCAATCACTAAATTCAGACCCTCTAATAAGTGTGCTGGTGGTCTTTTTGGAAATTATTTTCCAAAAAGATTTAAAGCTTTGATGTCTGCCATGTGGGCGTTGATTGACAGCTGTGATTGACTGTTGGCCTCATGTTTGCACTAATGATGGAAAAACTGGTTTCAGGCATTACGCAACTTTTAAATGGAATGAAGTGCAAACCGCCCTCAAACTTCAGTCTTACATTCCTCTTTGAGATTTTTAAAGCTTTGTTTTCTTATGATTCTTTTAACTGCGTTTTAATTAATTAAAAATACTCAATAAAGTAGACCTAAAAGACCACAGAGGAGACTGCAGTTCTTTTTTTAAACATTTGATAAAGCTGGAATTACATCCCTCAAGTAATATGTTTCCTTTTGAAAAATGGATTTGAGGACATTCAGGTTGGAAACCCCAAATGTGACAAAATGGATGGGAATGCAGGCATTGCAAAGGGCAAAATCTAAATGAATTAACTACCGGGAATTGTAAATAAATGCCAACTGCACTTCATTAACTTCAACATGATAAGTCAAAAGGCCACAGCTACAGCTACACTGAAATACTTTTCTTGTGAACCTAAACAGCAGTCTAGGCACCGTTTTATATTATTGGACAAAACTCGGTATTGTCGAAAAACACCACGTTCAAGTTTCATAAATGTTCAACAATTTGCCATTTCTACCTGCAGCAGAGTTGTATGCTCACCCCATATTTAGAAATGTCTTTGTTCAGCACTGTAATTGTGTAAGTATCATGTCTTAAATAGCAGTTGTGCATTCAGAAGAAAAACCAATTGGCCGTATTCATGGTGGGAAGCTGGTGAAAGAACATGTCGTCATCTTACTGATGGTTTCAGTGTGTACGCAGAGGCTGAACAATACTTTCATTCAGGCAGGTGTCAGAGAGGATCGCGGATTAACAATAGCAAGCACTCCCACACACAGACCTTCAACCATAGAGATGAATTCAAGAATAAAAGAGGAAAGGCAACAAGCGCTTTCCCTTCAGGGGAGAGAATCACAAGAGGTTGAAAGAGAACAATAGTTTCAATCAAACTGATTTATGGATCAGAGGAAATACTAGTGTAGGTGCTCACACCATTTCCCAATGAATGAATTTGCTCTCAAACCCATTATAATAGGGATGCTTTAAGCACTGATGGAAATCCACCCTCACTTCAACCAAAAGATCATACATACAGTGAATCGTAACTGTATCCAGATTTTTAAAGTAACAAAAATTAAATTTTGTGTCAATCTGGTGCTGAATTCTGAGACTTTTTGGGTGCGCTTTAGATTATTATATTATTTCACAGTGAGTGATTTCAGTTTTGATTTGTAAAGCAGTAGCTTCCTGGTTAGTAATGTAATTATTTTAAATTATGCTTTACTAGGAGGGGTTGTGGGTATTTTGTCTGTTTGCATGTATTATGTCTTATAATATTCACATGCTTGAATAGTTTGTTTTACTAAAATAAGTGACTGAAATGCCAAAACAACCGGAAAATAGCTACATTTCTGCTTCTTGCTTGTTTTCAGTAAATCACATCCAAGATCTCGTAAAGAGAAACAGTCTGATGGCTCTTCAGAGTCTCAGCTGGTTAAATCCCTTCACGTCCTCCATGATTACATGCTGATTCTTCTATTTAACAAAAAAGCACAATTGAGGTCTAATTTCACATAATTCAGTTGTCAGATAACTGAACAAGGTACATCAATGCTACCTGTTAATGAGTTGTACATATTTTATTGAATTATTGTACAAAACTCTCTGGCTTTGAGAGTGACTATAACCAGGCAAGACTACGTACTCAGCCACCTTTCTGACTCAGGAAGGGAGGGAGAAAAACCATGTGAGCACTGTCAGTGTCGGGAAACACAACTGAGAAAACAAAACTTAAAGATTCATCCTGTGTTTGGTAGCATTGTGGTCAAAGCAATGAATGCAAATGGCCAAGAACTCCCTTTCAAGTTTTCACAGGGAGTTTATCTTCTGTAGAAAATCTGTTGATGCTATGCTTTATGTAACAGTTTTCGTGGAAAGAGAATAATTTAAGCGCTATGAAAAAAATCTGTTAATTTCCACTGAATTGGGGTGGAAAAGAAATCTCAGACATGACGTCAGCAGATAAAACCAAAACCATCTTTAAAATCCATGTGAACTTCTCCTAACCTTTACAGCAATAATTCAGGCTCACAACCAGCTTTAAACTGTCAAGAAATACATTTCAAAATTCTTCCAACTTGCACTCAAAACATAGTTGACCTTGATATCACGGTTTGAATCAAAGTCATTGCACTCATACTTTTAATTTACTTTTCTATCTTGTAGACCTGATAGCATTCTGAAAAGGTTGACATCATGTTGCCCTTTAGATCTTTCAACATGCATTAAAAATCAATTTGACACCTTTGAGCTTTGTGTGTTTGAATGGATAAAATGCATTTTTGTGCAATTTTTGACTCATATTTGAGTTACAGACTCAAGTAGAGCCACAGCTATAACTCAATAACTCAATCGGTTGATCCATTTTAATATTAGAATAATCATTTTAGTAATTATTCAAGCAAAAATGCTACACAATTACTGGGTTTGGTTGCTCAAATGTGAGGATTTAATTATTTATTTTGTCATATAGGACAGTAAACTGATCTTCTTTGAATTATTAAGATTGTTTTCACTATTTTCCGACATTTGAACAATGAATCAAATAATAGAGAAAATAATCGTCGCCTTACATTTCCCCCATTACTATAGAAAATCAAGTATCTGCATCAAAGCTAAAATCACTTAAGACCATGTTTTTTTTTTAATTTGACTTTATTTGTCCAGCATTAAAGTAGAAATACTCAAGTCATACAGATGATTGCCTCATGTCATTGTAGCTGTATTTGTGCAACTTGATATGGCAAACAGATAGCAGTAGCCAAACAATGTGATCGGATCTAAAGCAAAATTTTGGAGACGTGAAAACTGTGGCACTCCTCTTTAATAACGTCACATCCAGGACCTGACCTCAGCTGATCCTCCACTCCTAGTTGGCTGTTTGGGAAAGAGCTCATTCACATGCCACACAGCACTAGCAACAAGCAGGTTACCATGGATACTCTACATTGGATATCCATCTTTATCTCTCCTTGTCCTTACTAGCTTCCTACTCTTCCTTTACTTGTTTAAATGTTTTCTCCTCACATACCCCCTCTATTTTTCTTGCTATATTTCTCTCTGTTACACTCTCTTTTTCTCCCTCTCTTCATAAGTATCAGCATGCTCGTCTACAGCATGCACAGTGGCTGCTCAGACTACAATGAACCAATTCCTAGCCAGTAGTCACCATGGCAACCGAAGGGCTGAACAAACAACATCACCCCATGCTCAGACAGTAGTGATCTGGTCTACCACTCTTGTGCTGTCGTTCATCTCCACGCACTCCACTTCCTGTCTCTGCCCTTCTCCAGGACGGTGGCCCCGGCTCTTCGAAGGGGGCAGGAAGGTGAGGAGGGTGGGCAGGAACGCCAGCGTGTGTAGGGCCGAGCAGCCGGCCGTGAGGGTGAGGCAGCGAAAGAGTGTGTGTGTGAGGTTGGAGCGTACGGAGCCCACAGGCACCAAAGCGGCACTGTAGCAGATGAGCGTCTGTAGAGAGGGCACCCCATGTCTCTCCAGGGCCACTCTCACCCAGCGAGTCCTGCTTTCACCCCGACCTGATGCGAAGCCACAAAGGAGGGGGCCGCTGCAGTCTGCCGAGTGTCCCAAGGCTGAGATCAGACATAAAACAGACATGCAGTCCAGCTCCACTCCCCATAAAGTCATGAAACCCAGCACCCCGAACTGGACAGACAGCAGGGTGAGGCCCAGCCACACAGAGACCAGCGGCTCCACCACAGCCAGAGAGGACAGACCCAAAAGGAACAGCACCGCCAGCAGTGAGTGTCTGAGCGGGGAGCTGACCGCTGCAGCGTAGCGGTCCAGGTAGACAAAGGAGGGGTTGAAGATTAAGAAGCGGACTCGTGAAGTCAGTGACAGGCGTCGCAGCGTGTCCAGCAGCACTGACATCTCCTCGCGCTTGTTCTCAGTCGTCTTGGCGACCAGGAAGATGCGGGACGCCGCCACGTCGGGCTCCTCACCCTGGCCACGCTCTGCAAATATGATGTCATCTGCAAAGTGGGCAAACTGCGGCTCGCGGAGGAAGGAGTGGCGCAGCGTGTGGGTGAAGTTTTCCCGCGGTTGGCTAGTGGACTGGTTGTGTTCTGATAGGTAGTTCAGGTAGGCTTCCAGCCAGCTGATTCGCTGGAAGCCTTTGGCGTATTCCAGCAGGTCTCGCTGTACTGTGGCATTCCAGTAGGGGGCACTTTCATAAATGTAGAATCCAATGACAGGAGAGTATGAGCTGAAGTAACGCTGCTGGGCACGAGTGTACAATACTGTCGCTGTATCCATGGCAACCAGCGCACTGGGGTCAGAACCCTGGGTCACCTGTCAACAAGAGGATAATATCTGTTACAGATTAAACTGTGTGTGTATGTGTGTGTCTGCAATGTAAAGACAATTGAATCATAAAGAGGGTGAGCGCTAGAATCTCTCCACACAACATTTAGTGACCACTAAACTTGCGCCAGTACAGCCATGAATAAGAACAACTGCAATACTGAAAGGAAAACAAACAAATATCTAAAACAAGAAAATATCAGACTTAACAACAATCTGTAGGATGTAGCAGATATTCAGTGATCTACTCTGTGGCAATGTGGACAGAAATTGAACCTCATGACTCAAATATGGAGCTAAAACCAAAGCAAAGTAAGTTTTGAAATGAAAGCAGTGAAAGAAAATCATACTTATGTATCCTTTTTAACCGCAGGAACTACTGTAGAAAAAAATATCTGTAAATCAGTGAGTCTGCATCTAAATATATTACAGTCTAATGGTTATTTCACAAATTTAGAAATGCAACAGTTGATGCAGTTTTCGTGCCGAATGTAAGGTTTTTTTTACATTTTATATTCATGGACATGCAGCTTTAATCTGAAAGACTATTGCAGATTCATACACAGAAAATTGTGGGATTTATTAGTAAATGTTACACAGCCCGTTAAGGTATGTTCACAATAGCCTTTTGTCCAACCGAATCACCCCAAAAAAGTCACGCTTCGAAGATGGGTCATAATTACATTTTATATATAGCTTATAAAATCAAATCCATAGTCCACAATGAAGGAATGCTGCAGTTTGTCATCTGTGAGTATAATACTGTACTAACAAGGTGGTGGTAGTTGCATTTTAACAATAATAAATGTTAGAGTAATTAATTGTATCTGTTTCTAATGACTGACCATGCAAACACACACATCCTTTAATTAAACCGTCACACGAGTGTAAGCTGCAGAAAATGAGCAGTAAAGCTGATATTCTCGGAGGCTTCAGAAAGTATTCACTTCATGTAGCTTCTCCTTAGTTTAGCTGTCAGCATGGTCGGTAATTGCAGTGATTGCATAACAGCTTTTAACACTTCAGCAGTGTTTTACTTTTTTTTGTTCTTCGTGTGAAGGCGTGATGGCAGGTGCTGAGTGTGCGACATCACATGGATACCCTCTAGTCATCATTGCTGTGTGTGTGTGTGTGTGTGTGTGTCACTGACTGTATATAAATATGGATGACGTGTCGCTACTCCCTACTGCTTTGCAAAAGTGAAGCCAAAACATCTCCTTTCCAGGAGCTGCCATCTTGCTTGTGTGACGTCATTTGGAACCAGAATCTGTGCAGTAGAGTCAGGCTATCCTGCCGCCTTACGGAGTTTTGAGAGTGGCTGTTGCATCTGTCAATCATGTTGTCACATCCCTTTTTATATATAACAAAGAACTAACTGAAAACAGATTATCAGAAAAAATGAGCGCTTGGACAAACATCAGCATGATAAGAATGACCTAAAATGACAGAAACTATCTTTGTACTTTGATTTTTTGGTTTGTCCCACTGCCAATATAGAGGGGGCGGGATTTATGACCTATACTGCAGCCAGCTGCCAGGCAGGTAATCAATATGTTTTGGCTTCATTTTTGAGGAGCTGTCATGACGTCCATATTTATATGCAGTCAATGGTGTCTATGCCTCACCTGCAGGAAGCCCATCAATCCAAAGGAGATGTAAACCAGATACAGCAGAACCACAAAGGGTTTGACATAGGTGTTAGTGATCCAGTCTCCATAGCAACGTCTCATACACCCCAGCAGCAGGTGAGAGTCCTGAGGATGAGGGTCCGTGGTAGCCGTCGGGTGAGCATGAGGGAGTGGATGTGAGTGTGTGGAGTTAGCCACATGTGCGTGTCCATGCACGTCAGGGTTGTTTGCTGTGTGTGGGTGTGTGTGCGTATGTGTGTGAGTTAGGTTAGGGTTTGGTGTGTGAGCGTGACTGTGACCAACCGTGTTCGACGTGTTGGTTGCCTGTGTTTCGTCCTGATAACGTGTGTACATTAGACACCTGTACCAGGCCGGTTTAGAGTCCAGCCGGTCCGGTTTGGGAACTCTCCGGCAAAAGCAGCCATGTCTGTATCCAGTCTCTAAGTATCCGGTGAACACCAGACAGGAACTGTAGAAGGACAGCATGTAAACGTAGCTGATGGTGACTGCCAAAGCGGCGGTGCGGCAGAAGAGTCGGACAGCCTCCATATTTGTGAGTGGCGAGGCAGCCAGGCCCAGGGTCATCAGATGGAGCATGGTGGAGCCGGAGAATCGCAGCATAACATCCTCAAACACGCTCGCCACTCGCTCCTTCACGTGCTGGTCCTCCCGTGTTCGCCTCCACGATGACAGCATCTCGAAGGAGCCGAAGAGTCCGTGACCTGGTAGACAGAAATAGAAAGGATTCATATTACATTAGATTGTGGATGAAACCTTAAAGACATAGAGAGTTTGATTTTAAGAGATTTATATTATCGAACCAACTTGGGTCTGAGGCTGCATGGTTGTTCAGTGTGCTTGTGGGCGTATGTAAACAGAAAACAAATGTTAGATATGACCTTATTTTAGCAGTGACTTATAAATGCTTAAATCACAGAGTTAAGTTTTGTTAGAGTGACTGCACAAAATAAATTATGCTAATCTCACTGTTCAACATATCCAAACTGCACACAGAGACTCCAACAGTCATCCGTCAACTTGTCTAGGAGGCAAAATCGGAGTTCCTCAAAAACAAAATAATTCCTTTAAAGTCACTGTAGGCCTACCATAAAACTTGCTCATTTTCAACCCCCTGTTTTCCTTTTTCTTAGAATTCTTTGATTGCACCCCGGTGGCTTCAATTTATTCATTCTGAGGAATCAGCATGTTGCACAAAGAAGTGTAATAATTCAGCCCGCGTGGTGTTGAGCAGTCCGTCTCTGTATAATGTCCCACCTCAATCCTGAGTGAACAGCAAATATGTGAGATGACAAATGTAAGACACCATGGAAATGCAGTTTCAAAGATTCCAGTTGAGAAAGCGGATTGCATTGCATACAGAGAGTACAACTTTTATAGATCACAATACAGAAAATAACTAATTGAAACTGATTTTAAAACATGAGAACAAGTCATTAAGAATAACCCTGCAGATGCACAAAATTAAGCATGCTTTCTTAATGAATTTATAGCTTAAAAAAATGTATAAAATAAGGTTACAGTGATTTTTTTTGTTGATGTGTTTATTCAGTAATACACATCAGTGTCCATTTGAGGTGACTGAGTGCACCACCTGCATGTGCATGTCCAGTTTCATACAGTTTGCATGCTCAAACATGTTTATGCACATACAGCAGATGGTTTTTAATGGTTTTCTCTTCCGTGGTTGCCATGGCACCAGTGAGTCACCAGTGACACAAAAATTTCCTCCTCACCCCACCAACTTCCCCCATCTCTCTCTCTCTATTTCTCCAGTGACCTCACCATGGTGAAACACTTAACACTTAAGCAAAGGCATAACATACCGACACTTCATGCGTGGGAGCTATTGAGAAAGTCTGTTGATATGTAGAGAGTGTGTGTGTGTGTGTGTGTGTGTGTGTGTGTGTGTGTGTGTGTGTGTGTGTGTGTGTGTGTGTGTGTGTGTGTGTGTGTGTGTGTGTGTGTGTGCGTGCGTGTGTGTGTGTGTGTGTGTGTGTGTGTGTATGTGTGTGTGTTTGTGTGTGTGTGTGTGTGTATTTGAAAGAGAAGGAATTACAGAGTGAATAACAGAGAAAGAGGTGCAGAGGTTAATGTTGCAGATAGAGAAGATGAGAGTAGAAAGAGAGGATGTAGCCCAAGGACTTAGACATTTACCGAAGCCTGAATGTGCACTCATGGACACACAAATACACATATTCAGGCACTAAGATATAAGAAAAAACAAAAGGTAAGGATGAATTCATAGCCAGAACCATCACAGTCCCTCGATTTCACTGTTGTGTTATAAAGTGGATTTCACATACTGAAAATTCTCCATTTAATCATATTGCTCAGATTCACACACGCAGACATGCACTAACACCAGGGCTAGTTTAATCCAATAATCTTTTATTCTATAAATATGTCAGGAAAAACTTAAAAATGCCGTCACAATTTCCCAAAACCAAAGTTAATCTATTCCAAAGTGTTGCTTTATTCTACTAAAACTCCAAAAACCCAAATATTACATTTATTTTCATATATGATGAACAAAAGTATCAAATAATTGCATCTGATAGTGAAAGTTTAGTATTTTTGCATATAAAATGATTATTTGACTATCTAAATATTTAAAATTCATTACAGTTGGCTAATTGATCAATTGTTTCAGCTCTAGGCTAGTTATTAATACAAATAAAATATAAAGAAACTTGGCCCTAGTGGCTAAAGTGAGAAAAAAATATTTATTTAAAATATGGCTGTTTGTTTTCTGTACATGATCATCAATGACACATTTTGATCAGTTCTTTGAAAGCATTACAGCCTTAAAAACTGCTGGATTTTACCGATTTAAATGTTATGATGTTCAAATGTTTCAAATGCTTTTAAAAATGGACATTGTTGTGAGTAAATGAATGCATGAACTGAATATTTTCAGTTTCAATTCAGTCCTTTTGTACAAAACAAAACCCCCCTGTTAAAAATGTGTTGATGTAACAGGTGACAATTTCCACCATCAGTGCATCAGTTGTCTGTTGTGAAGCCTGATTTTACACAGTGTCTTAGAGATGAGAGAGATAAGCTCTAAGATTTTTTAAACAAATTTCTAAATGTGACATTTATACTGTATTCGACACCCCCCACCCTATACACACACATACACTCCCATGCTCTCTCTCTCCTTCCGTACTGTGCAGCCACATATTTTTTTCTCTCCTCACACGTCCTCCCACCTTTTTTTTTCAATCTGCCCACTTGCATCCTGACAAAAACCTCCTGCCTTCCTTCCTTCTAACTACAATTTAACTTCATTTTCAGCTCAGAGAATCTTTATCTCAGCTCCCCATTCTGAGTGATATTTCATAGAGCCCCCTCTCTGTCTCTATTCCCCTGTCTTCTCTATTCTCTCCGCTGTTATTTTAAGCCTAACAGCAGCCTTTCCTCCTCCACATTACAGAGTAAGGTATAGACTACATGTGTGCATGACTGCTTACGCACAATACCCCCTACTGTATCCAATGTGCACACAGACAAGATAAACCGCCTGTACGCCTTCACACATACAGTATGGCGTGCATTTTCATTTTGCTCCTCATTTGTTCATTTTTCATTTACTGTAGTCTTTATCCTTTCTTTTTGTCTCTGTCCAAACAAATTATTTTACTAACTTAACTTAGCACTGAATAAAACACACGCAAATACTCATGCTTTATCATCCCTATTCCACAAACGAGCTGCTGTGTATCAATCACATTTAAACTACTGAAACTGTCATTGTAGCTTTAAAAGCAGAAATGTTTTTTCTTAACCCGCTGATATATTTTTCACTCTGGGACATATATACTAAATCAAGAAAGAAAAAGATGGAGTAAGACTTTAACTGAAATTCCTAGAAAAACAAAGTTTATTCCCAAACTATTTGGGCATAAAAATGACTTTGATCATAAATATTGTAGCATTTATCATGTCAAGTCTGTGATATTGCTACAAATTATGGTTAATTCTCCAAATAAGTGGTGAGGTCTGCCACAGGTATGGAAGTCTGTAGAAAGTGCATTTGGGGCCACTTGTGGGTTCGATGAATAGGGGATTTGGACAGGTGCTTGTAGTCCAGACTTCTCAGAAAAGCACTCATAAAGTCTGCAATCATGGCAAAATCCAGGACTCAGCCTACAACCCCTTACAGTATAAGTTGTTTGGAAAGTGGAAGGACAGATGGATGGTTTAAGTAGTGAAGTATGCAACAATCTGATGTCTTGGTTATTTTCATTTGTAATTAACAGTGTTGCACTAAAAGCGTGAAGTTCATGTATATTTGCTTAGCTCCACACCTGGACAATTGTTTTGGGATTGTTAGTTTTACAAAGTTAGAGAAATATATCTGATGCAGCACCCCCAATCGTTTTGAATCATGCTGACTCCTGAAGAATATCCTTTCTATTCAAATGGTCTATTCAGTTTATCGTTTGCAAAATCATATGAAATCCTCTGGAACTAGCTCTGATTTGTTCCAGCCAGACTCCATTTCAAGACCTCCGACTTGTTTTATGTGAAGCTTTAGTTTTAGTTCTCCTGCTCCCAGTCAGAAAATGTGTTGTTACAGCCTTCACCACCCCCCAACCCACCCTCCCCTCAGTAACTTAAGTTCATGCCCAATCACCTGTCAGGCATTTTGATGTTCTGTCTACTTTGAAATGGCATTCAGCCTGAAGCTGGCACCTGCAAAACCCATCACAGGTACTGACAAAACACAACGGTGAACGCAGGAAGTCTGCAATATAAAAGCAATGGTAGCATTCACCGCAGCTCCCTCCTTCCCTCCTTCCCTCCTTCCTCCTGATGTGCATTAGTTTCACCTGTCTTTGATTTCTCTGTGCTTTTATCCACCATTGTTGTTTCCGAGGCTTAACTGTGCTTGACAACTGCGGTATAACTTACTCAAAAAGTGCCAGCCAAAAGTGTTCTGAACTTTTCTGAAAAGGCCAGTTCCAGACAAATGTGAGGATGGCGGCATGGACAGAGACAAGATTGATAAGGTAAAAATAAACCTACCGAGCATGACGAAAGGGATGCCCAGGTATGTGGAGTTGTAGGTGGCCCCGGTCAGGTTGAGGATCCCAGCAGCAGTGAGACCTGACAGTGTGATTGACAACAAAGCCAGCAGTCCCAACCAGGGTTTGGATCTCACACAGTCCCTCATAGAGCAGCAGAGGACAGCCAGCACACCACACATCCCCAAGCTGGCTAACAGCGGGCGGCGTGACAGAACTGATGAGAACTGGAAGTCTGTCCTCAAAGAAGAAGATGCAGAGGGGTACAGCCCTAGCTTAGGGTGCAACGCTGCAAAGTGGTGTAACTCAGCACAAAAGGCCTTTTCCCATTGGCTGGCCACCCGGTCCATCAGGCCGCCACGGGCTTGGAGGTAGTAGGTGAGCTGCAATGCCCTGGCAGAACGTACGCCTTCTCCTTTGGCTCCTGACCCCGGACCACGTACGACCCCGCTGGGACCCCAGCCCTGCACGCCGCCAAGCTGATGACCAATGTACGCCTGTCGCCCGTCTGCCAGCTGCGTTATCGGGTACCGCAGGACTGGGACGGAACGGTTGGAGTTGCGAGCTGACTGGATGTCCTCCATGGAACGGATGATGTCATCGATTATGCAGATGTTCTTGTCATCAGGGAGACAGAGGTAGGAGAAGGAGTAGTTGAAGCTGTTAAAGCCTGTCGCCGGGACTGTCACCTGCATCTTGTAGATCCGCCTGTGGAGCTACGTGCAGACAAAACACACACACACACACACACACAAAGAGAGAAGTGTATTAAGTTTGCTTCCCAGTGGCCCAGTTTTCCAGAAAAAAGACTGTGGCAAGAGCAACAAAAGTTTGATCAAAGTTCTAGCAAAGTTTTTGCAAATCAAAGTGTGTTAGGCTCATTCGGCTACTTTGTGCGCCTCCACTTTTCAGCTGTATGTCTATGTGAATAAGACAAAGAAGAGTGTGGGGGAGTGCATGTGTGTGTTTGTGTTTTACTCTGCAATAGTGGTCTCAGAATCTTCCTCCGTTTCTATGGCAAGAGGACAACAGTGTCAGCATCCACAGAGCCGGTTACTTAGCAACAGGCCTGATGCCAGTCTCTGCCACCGTGTACATGGGCAGAGCTGTCTCCCACCTCAGAATGGTGCATTGACTTAAGAGAGGGAGGGTGTGTGTGTGTGTGTGTGTGTGTGTGTGTGTGTGTGTGTGTGTGTGTGTGTGTGTGTGTGTGTGTGTGTGTGTGTGTGTGTGTGTGTGTGTGTGTGTGTGTGAGGGGAGTGAAAACATATCCAGAGATAAAAAAAATCCAGATTCTCTGATTCCAGCTTCTCAAATGTGAATTTTTTTTTTTAGTATAGTATAGTTCAGTTTCTATAGTAAACCAAATATATTTGGCTTGTGGCCAGACAAAACATTCAAGATGATACCCTGGGTTTTGGGAAACAGTGATTAACATTTTTCATTATTTTCTGATATTTTATAGACAAAACAACTAATTGATTAATCCAGAAAATCATTGACAAATTAATTGATGATGAAAATAATTGTTAGTTGCAGCACTGGTCTGCAGACCTCGGTGGCTCAAATTATTGATCTGAATTTAAAGGCCAAATAATCAGCAACTATTTTACCATATAACTTACAAATTGAATTTTATATTAAATCTATAAAGCAGCTAATTATAACTGAAAGGGCCACTTCTGTTTCCTTCTGTATATTATTATTGATGGAAACAAACTTGTTTTTGTATCGGTTTAAAAGGACTTGAATTTGTGTGTCAAAGGTTTTAATGTAACAGCCCTACTGTTAACATTAAATTGCAGATATAAGTTAATATTCAGATGTGATTTCTTGTTGAGAGCATTAAAGAAAAACTTGCAGATTCGTCTTGCACTTCTGGGCCCCTGAGTCGTTGTTCGGTGGCATTTTCCGTTTCTTGTGGATAACTGGTTCCAATGGGACCTTAACCTGCTACAAAAGGTCTTATAAGGCCAAAAAAATCATCTCTTTGAAACATCTGAGGCCATCTTCAGGTAGTTAGATACTTTGCTCTGATATTCACCAATATATCTGACAGTTACCAGTTTATTTACTAACAGGAGCTTAAATAGACAGGAATACAATGCAGTCAATGGCTATGACTCACATCTGACTCTTTTTGCAAGTGAAAATGTGTTTAGTTCTCGCTCTGGCTATGACTGTTATGACTTTCTCCATTGACACACGGCCTACTCCATGCTACAAGTGTACATCCAATCTTCAGGGAGTTGGTATAAGACATTGTGGGAAATGTATAATCCCAGAACCTGAAGGAGAAGTAAACAAAACCAGCTAGGAGCGAGCGAAGACAAAAAAAGAAAAGAAAAACAACAGATGATGTGTAGCAGTGTAACATTATGTAACTCTGGCTTTCACAGCAGTATATTTTATGCATGGACTAACCTGTTTCTCTCTCACAAATGGTCACGGTAAATGGTGCACAGTGCTAAACTAGCCTGCGTCTAACTGTGGCAGTCCTCTATGGACCAATACTGTGTTCTTGGTATCAGAAAAATGGGTCACAATAACCATCTTTGAGTAAGTAATACACACACGCACGCACAGAAACATGTTTGGACAGGGCATATACAAACATACACAGCCGGCACAATGGGGATCTTAGGCTTATTAGCCAGTATGCTCTCATTCCAACCTCATAACTTAATGAAATCATTTGGCTAATTGCTCCAGGGGTGTCAAACTAATATTCATAAATCCATTTAGGAATAACCAACTTAGAGACAGAGGCCTCCGAGCTCCAGCTGACTCCGCTTTGTAATTGACATGCTCTGCCTCATAACTACAAGGGTCATGGGGGTTATTTGAAATGGGACTGTGTTGTTCCAATAAATGACTATCAATCACTGAGAATGGGGAGGAAGACAGGCTGCATATGTGCGCTGGCCTGCAGATATTGACCTCTGTGTGTGCATGCGTGTTACTGAAACTAGGAAGTTGATTTGCTTTTAAAGGTGGATTCTGCAGATGCATTGCAAAAGTAAAAGGCACTGAAGCTACAGTGTACAAAAGGGGATTGTAGTCTCTTATTCCATAGGACAGTGGTACGCACATAAAAGCTGTGGGCCAAATGTGGCCTTTCCTAAACAAATATATGACCCAAAACAAAAGCTGTAGTTTTTACTTTTATAATTTAAATCTAAACTTTAGCTGACCAAGAAACACCTTATAAACCTAGAAGAGGTACATGACATAGTTTGGCCTTCATTCATTCATAAATGAAGGAGGCGACTGTTTAGTATGTGTGGAGCTATCAGTTACATTTTGTAGTCTTTTCTATGTACTTATGTCCATGCTTATGAGTCATTTTTGCCAATTGCTGTCACTCTGTGTGTGAGTTTGTGAATGTTCTTGAACTTAAAAATGTTCCTCTCAAAGCTCACAGGAGAGTGTTCCATAATGTTCAAGTCATGGCCAATAATTATGTCTTGGTGGGCTCTCTCATATAAGTTATGTAGGTATATCTTTATTTTCATTCATTTACTTTTAACATTTTTTTTTTTTACTGTTGATATTACTTGAAGCACTTAGACAACGTGCATTTCTTTGTATTTATGACTTTATTTGTCAGGGACAATGTTTTTTGAGGCTCATTAACTTTATAGAAATTGTTTGGATATGTGTTCATATGGTGTGTGTGCGTGAATACCTGAAGTATGGTGTCCAGATGAACCGGGTCCAACACGCTCCCTTTTCGGGTAGTGACGATTACGCGCCCGTAGCGGCCCGGCGTCTGCAGGTCGGAGTAGAGCGAGTGTTTGGAGCGGTTCACGGGGAACAGGCTGTCCACCAGGTTGCCCTCTATCTTGGCCAGGCTGTGCTTGGGCGCGAGCATGCTCTCCACGTCCTCCTCCACGCGGTACCGACTGAAGCTTGCCCCGAGCAGGATGGAGAGGAGCACGGGCGCCGAGGCGAAGAACACCGGGTGGCCCGCCACGAACCGGCCCAGCGCGTGGAAGGAGGTCCTCAGGCCCGCGTGCAACACCTGGCGCAGCATCCTAGCGCGCGGCCGCGGCTCGAGCCTCTCCCACCGACCGGAAAGCCTCGGAGCACTGCTGAGCATCAGGGGCTGCCGGACGCATCGGTGGGCGCCGTCCTTCTTTGACTTGGGGAGGAGAGGTGAAGCCGGGTGATGGGAGGATTTGGCCACCGGAGCAGGAGGTCACCAGCCGGGGAGAATCCAACCCTCCTCCGGTCACAAGGGCGCTTCTTTCCCTGGGGTTCTCTCATCCGCTGGAATAGCGCAAAGGACAGAAAGCTGATAAATGAGGCAGCATTTCTCCGCTCTGCAGTTAGAAAGCATATTGATAGCCTACTTTACATTTAATAGCCACAACCCTGCTGCGTTCAGTTCCTTCTGCAAACTGCATGGCTCTGTGCGCAACAGAAAACATCGCAGAACCAAGTGTTATCGTCAGACTTAGAGCCTCCCCGTGAAACTGCTTGTGATTTCAGTAGTTCTGTTTGTGCACTCGGACAGGTTGCAGAGAAGACACACAATAGTTTGCGCTAAACTGAGGCTGGATGTACATACCTAAAGAGGGGAACGGGGAGACCGACCCGATGATCACGGTGACAACATCTACAAAAGCGCATTCACACCAGGGTCCAGCCGTCTGTCCGTGCGTCCAGCTCCGCCCTACATCACCAAGTCATCATACAACCTGATGGGTGGTCGTTAGTTGGGTGGGTGGGTACAAAGGTGGGAAGTCGCAGGATAGGTGACGCTGTGTGTACGCACCCGGGGATGCCGGTTGAGATGCTTGTCAAATCAGCCTAATCTGGGTTTCCTCTGCGGCAGAAGTCTTTGTGTCATCCGTCCCCTCCTCTCCTCATCGCCCCGGTGTTTTGGCGGATCCCCTCATCATCTGCCACCGGGCCGCTCTCCCAGCGACTGACTGCTCTACTGTAGGGAGGCACGTCACTGATTACCGGTTTTCAGCACAAGGACCGTCTCTCTCTCTCTCTCTCTCTCCCTCTCTCTCTCTCTCTCTCTCTCTCTCTCCATCTCTCTACCTTCTCTTTTGCACCGCCCTCACGGCTCACGACCCGCACTGAGCCCCCTTCTCTGCCCCGCCTCTCCCCGCTCCGCGCCGCTACAATGCAGAGAAACAAACACAGTCATTCCACAGCGAGAGACTGGCAATTTGTGTCTGTGTGACAAAGAGATTGAGATATAATGATTATCTTAGATTTTTTTTTTTTTTTTTTTTAATCTAGAGACATTAATGGTGAGTTTTTAAGTGACTCTGTAATATTCTAGCCTATATTTAATGATCTTATAGATCTTTTCCCCACTGTGATATTCATAAATGGCTGTTTAAGGAATTATTTTCTACATTCTTCTTAGTGTCAATAAATCACATGTTCAAAGTCAAACCAGCAATGAATTGATCTAACAGGTATCATGGCTGTGTGCCATAAATTCTTCCAGGGGGCCCCCAAGCAACTTTTTATTTTATACTGATTGGATAACACTGCTGTCAGGTGGAAACCTTGTAACACATATTTGAACTCACATTAATCTCACATATTTTGTTTTGGACCTTCTAGGTGACTAGTGACCATACTTGTGTCATATTTCTGTAAAGATTTTTTTTCTCCCATCTTTGAGGGCCCCTGTCTGCTCAAGGGCCCCTGAGCACTTGCCCAGATTGCCCATATGGTAAATCCGGCCATGAAGTATTGTGAGTGTGATGTATCTTATTCCTCTGTGCTGTAGACCTCCATGTTCACACATCAATGAACCGCACGCTGTACTGGGTGACATGTTCCTTCACCAAGAAGATTACAGCTACAGTTGTTTGTAGAAACGCCTCCAATGACTAATAACTGTGATCAAGTTTTCAGTCTTCGGAGAGTAGTTGTGTGTGAGCATGTGAGTACGTGCAGGAACGGGGTTCTTGTTGCACTATATATCTATTTGTACTACTTTATTGTACATCATAATTAACTTTAGTATGAAGCTGAAAAGTTGTGATATGTAGCACAACAAGCTAGTAAAGCTGTTAATAGAACCACATACCCACACACGCTCCATTACACAGAACTACTCTCGAAAGACTGAAAATGTGATTGCTATTATTGGTCTTTGGAGCCATTTCTAAACTGTAGTCACAGATAAAGGAACATGTCACAGTATTTGGGTCACTGAGGTGTTTTTGATCATTTTTGGACAACAGCTGAGGTCTACAGAACAGAGAAAAAAATAAAAAATAATATATATATATATATATATATATATATATATATATATATATATATATATATATATATATATATATATATATATATATATATATATATAGATACACACACAATAGTTGTAAGTAGATTGTTGGTTTGGCTCTGCACAACATATAGAAAAACTACCAGTCTTATCTTCTAAAATCCAGAAAAGTGATTTTAGAATTATTATAAATATTTTTCATAATAGTCAGTGTGAGTGTATACATGACAACCTGTTGTCAGGAGCATTATGACCAACTGTTTTCCTCCTCCAGCATAAAAAAATGCACATTTTATTCTGTTTCATCATGTGACCGGTGCAACTTTTTTCATTTTGCTCACACAGTTAAATACATACAGTATTAAGTGTCCTTGCAGATGCATGAAGCAGCTCTAAGGGTTGGTTTGCTGTTGTGTAGCACGTTGCCACAGAAACCAGACAAATTACTTTCTTTTTTACAAGCTCTGGTTCCCATGGTGATGGTGATGCCACCCATCCCCCAAAATACACACAAACAAACACACACACACACACACACACACACACACACACACACACACACACACACACACACACACACACACACACACATATACAGAGTGGTTCACCCACACCACACACACTTTCTCCATCCCTCCCTCTCTCTCTCTCTGTCTCTCTCTCTCTCTCTCTCTCTCTCTCTCTCTCTCTCTCTCTCTCTCTCTCTCTCTCTCTCTCTCCCTCTCTCGTTCTCTCACTCACTCTCACACGCACGCACACACACACACACACACACACTCACACACACACACACACACACACACACACACACACACACACACACACACACACACAACACACACCTGCTGTCTCCCAATCTGCTTATGGTGTGGAGGTGTCTGATGCAGTGGCATTAAAAGCAAAAGAGACGCACAGATCAGAGCAGGGAGTGGCGGAGATGTGCAGATTATTTTGAGTGCAAACAGACGAACATCACACTCTTCCTTTTTGTCTGTCTTTTTTTATCCAAACCCATGAAATCAAATAGCCGAGCAGCCTTTGTTCTGTTTGCATGGGACCACTAATGGCTCTCTTCTCCCCTGATATCATGAATCAAAGCTGTTTGGATTAAAAACAGAAAAATAACTTTTTTTTTTGCTCCCTTCAAATGATAATATGTTTAGATTTATGGAAAAGAAAAAAAGTTTTGTATTTGCATTTATGCTACCAGTATGGCTCTATAGGAGATGGCAAAGTCAATCTGTTGATCTGTCCGTTAGTCCAGACCGAAATATCTTGATATTCTAAGACTTGTTCTTGTGTTTTGCTTGTGACTACTAATAGTCCATCCATATCTGGCCAGCTAAATTATTAAAAAGATTTTATTGTAGTGATATTGGAGTTATTGTGCAGCAATAAGCTTAATTGTTATAAATATGACAGAAAGTTCAGGCTTTGTGTCCATCAGTGCACACATATATCTTTATTATCCATTGGTAATTAGCTACTATATTACATTCATTTAATAAAGATGATTTAATTATCCTGTTAAACAGCAATACATCCACTTGTCTTTGTTTCCCTTCTGGTCTAAAGAGAAGCTTTAGTTTTCTGCTTTAAGTCAATTCAATAGATATAGAAGGGTTAACTAAATATAAACTGGTAAAACATAAAGAACATTAAATATAGCCCAAGTATTGTATATTTGAAGGCACAATCATGAAGACTGAAGAATGTGGCAGAGGAAATTGTGAAGACATCGACTTTTCCTCTTCAAAGACCACATCAACATCAAAGATCTCAAAACATGGAAAGGAAGCAAATAAAGATCTCTAATACAGTAAATGTGGCTCTAATAATAACTGTCTGAGAGGTTTTGAGTAACAACCAAACCCATAAGGTTTGAAAATACACTGTAGATGAATCAAGGAGATGAGATTTTTTTTTAAACATGCAGATGATCAATATTTCCAAGAAAACTGAAAATGAAAACTGAAAAAAACCATCCCCAAGCATGTGCTTATGGCCGTGTGTACGCATGTTCTAATCCATTATTCAATTATGCCTCAATTAGCCTTTAATCCCCATTACCAGTCCAGTGAGGGAAGAGTGTTGAAGGAATGAATGAGTAAGTGTCTCCCCAGGGATGGAGGAAGAGCAGAATAGAAAATGAAAGACTGCAAAGATATAAGGGGCTCGGGGCAGTTTTCTGATAACAAAAGTACTAATTAATGTTGTTAAATGATTTATAGAAATCAGAATAGTGTGTGCGTGTACATGTGTATGTGGAAGATAGAAGGTGCAGAACATGAATGAGAATGAGAGTCCTTTGAAAGCGTGCCTGTTTTTGCCGAGCTATTTTCTGCACCTACAGAGTCGATGGAGGGAGAGACGAGAGAAAATACTCCAGGGGTTGGAAAACGTGGCCAGCAAATAGACACACACACTTAAACACACACATGCACACACAGAAGATGGACAGATGAGGGGAATAGTATAGTCAGCATGCAGGAGAGCACTTTTTATGACTTAACAGGCTGTCACTGTGCAGGTCCATATTTTCATTCACATTTCATTTACTCGCCTGTTTGTGCATCTGCATGACATCTTCCCTCCATTATTAAAGACAGCTATATGGACGCAGAGATGGTCGAGGGCAGGTATTTGTGAATAAGGCTCTCCACTGCTACTCCTCCAACCTGCCCAACCCTTTTTTTCCACTCCACCCCCCCCCATCCCCCAATCCATCTGTTTTGGTGGAGGCCATCCATTAATAAAGAGTCTGCCCTTTCATTTCTATTTCCCATCCTTCTGTATTATTTATTTACCCATCTATCCGCAGTTATGGTGAGCAGCTATGGTTGCTTGATTGGGATACGGCATATGAAAAATCCTAAAAACTTTGCCCAGGATGAAAAATTAAGACTTAATTTAATCCAAATTTCTATAAATTCTGTTCCAGATGTCGGCGGGGGAAAAGAAACCGCTGACGTTTATAATTGAATTTATCTGACCTAAATCTTTTAAACTGCCTCAATAACATTCAGAAGAGATGCTGATTGGCAGCTCCATTAATTTAAATGAAGTACATTTGCTGAGGGTAGGTGTTACAGAGGCTCCGAGACTTTAAATGCAACAAAAAATGGAAATTTTACACTCCAGCCCAGAAGAGTCAAATTGTAATGGCTGGAGTTTGTCAGAAAAAAGTTTTTAAGATACTAATAACAGTAATTAACTACTCAAATTAAAACTTTTAACCCGTATTCCTTCAATATCTATCAAAATTTGAATACATGCAACAATAGAGCTAATTTAAGAAGCAAATCACTTTTCAGACAGAAGTATTTGACCCAAATATTACTGCTCAAAAAAGGTCCAAATATTATTGATATATGTGCATTTTTTTTACATCCTTCATTATCAATGCTTTTCCTTTTCCCAGCAGTCTCTATACTTGTCTGTCATTATGTTTTTTGATGTGAAAGTATAAAGTTTAAAGTAGAAAATGCACTTTTAATGTATACATAATATAAATGAATGCAAACATTTTCAGGATGGAGTTTTTTTGTTATCCATTAACCAACCATTAATTGCTTTTTTGTTGGCCACTTGTGGGCAGCTTAAAAAGCTGTAACAAAACACTGACATGTTATCACCTTGTAAATGTTGTCATCTCATTCTTAGTTAAGATGAATGTAAGTCAACCAAAAGACTAATGCTGTGGGTCATAAAATCAAAGCAATGAGCTGAAAAATGCCAAAAAATGGCAGAGGTGCCATAATAACTTTTTTTTCGGGTGACCCCTTCCATAAGTAATCGTCAACCTTGTTAATATAAAATATTTTTTAGAGCAGCTTTATGAAACATCTGCGGTTACAGCATAAGATAAATTAATTCTGATCCTGTCTGAACTTTTTTTAGGATGTAGTAAACAGTCATTAAACTTGAAAAGTGTTAAAGCATTTGGCACAGTGCTATAGTACAAGACAAGCCAAAAAGTGTGTCTTGGAAATTGGACCAAAGTGGTTGGAGTTAAAGGACAGGTTCACAGGTTTTGTCAGGTGCTCCTATGAGCAGTATAAAATATTTTCCTCACTATAATCTTCTCTCCTGTTCATTCAAATGGGCGTTCAATGCAAGTGATGGAGGCCAAAATCCACAGTGTGTCCATTCAGTCATTTAAAAGTTGATATGAAGCGTATACAAGGCTCCAGCAGCCTGAGTTAGCCATATCAAGTGGATATCCACCACATTTACAGTCTTTTTAGCACCAAATTCCCTCTTTGTGTTTCCTCAGACAGTGTTTCCCTGTTGAGCTGTGGTGGAAGTATAGTAACAAAAAGAGGAACTTTGGCACTAAAAAAGTAATGTTGAAAGATATCTACTTTACCTGACTCATTTAGACAACTGAAACTTCATATTAGATTACATTTTTGCACTGGAACAGGACTGTGGATTTTGGCCCCCATCACTTACATTGTAAGTGAATTATGAAAGGATCTTCTAATGGTCAGTATGAACAGGAGGAATGATTACAGCAAGAAAAACCTGTTTCAATTTTTATTTGGGCACCTGGCTATTTTAAGACAGACTTGAAAAATTGCAAAGCCATTCTTTAAAAGAGACTGATTATATAAGTTAACATCTCCTTTACTTTCCAACAAACAACTAAACCTATAACAAAACATTATACCTGATGGATGTTTGTATTTTAAGGCATTAGGCTCTCCTCATTTATATAAAGTCTGAGCGTCCACAGCTCCACCCTTCCCACCCTTTGCATCTCTATCTCCTTCTATCCATCCATTTATCCATCTTTATTTCCCTCCGCCTATCTATTTTCTGCATCTTCAGGGTGGTCAGCAGCATTCATAATTTCTAAATGTCATTTAGACATTAGCTCATGAGACCAGGAAGGATGCTGTAAGTGGGGAGGGGTGATGGGGGTTATTGGGAGGGGCAAGCGAGGAGGAAATACCATAAAGTCATCTTCATGGCCTCTTAGAGACTCAGAGATTTGATTACAGTTACAGACCAGAAACAGAGAAGACAAATGCAGACAGATGCAGATAAAAAGCATATCACACGCTCTCTCTGTTTCACAATTTTCACATGACGCCCCAACTGTGCTTGATTTTGCTCCTTTCTCACTCAGCCCGCCCCCCTGGCCCCTTTTAGCAAGGTTTGGGACAATCGCCCACCTTTCCCCATATTTGACTTTTTCGACACTACCGGCCCTGTCGTTTTTTAAAATTTTTGCCCACTTTGGAAAATCCTTCACAATTTTCACACAATGCCCCAACTGTACTTGATTTTGCTACTTTCTCACTCAGCCCGCCCCCCTGGCCCCTTTTAGCAAGGTTTAGGACAATCCCCATTTTTGACTTTTTCGACACTACCGGCCCTGTCGTTTTTTTAAATTTTTGCCCACTTTGGAAAATCCTTCACAATTTTCACACAATGCCCCAACTGTACTTGATTTTGCTCCTTTCTCACTCAGCCCGTCCCCTGGCCTCTTTAAGCAAGGTTTGGGACAATCTCCATTTTTGATTTTTTCGACATTACCGGCCCTGTCGTTTTTTTCAATCTTTGCCCACTTTGGAAAATCCTTCACAAATTTCACATAACGCCCCAACTGTGCTTGATTTTGCTCCTTTCTCACTCAGCCCGCCCCCCTGGCCCCTTTTAGCAAGGTTTGGGACAATCGCCCACCCTTACCCATTTTTGACTTTTTCGACACTACCGGCCCTGTCATTTTTTTTTTCCATTTTTGCCCTGTTTGGAAAATCTTTCATAATTTTCACACAATGCCCAAACTGTACTTGATTCTAAAGCCCCAAGCTTGATAGAGAAAACTGGGAGAGGCCACATAACTCCAGCATTGCCTGAGGAAAACCAGATTTGCTAAAAGGTCAGAGTGTGATATCTGAGAAGAGCCATTTTCACCTCTCAGAAAGCTAAATGTAATCTGTGTGATTACTGGATCCATCTGTAATCTGTACGTCACCTCAGAAAGACCCAGCCCGGAATGTTTTTTCTGCCCTCTATTGAACAGAAACAGAACTGCACGATTGTCTAACCCAGCAAGATGATGTGTGTTTGTGTATCTTGGGGATTTCTTGAAGCAGTTCTTAAAGCTACAGCGATTCAGTGTGTTTCTAGAAACTGACAGTGCTGTTGAGGATCGTTCACCTTTGCTGTCTCCTTCACTCAAGGAAAAATGTGCAGGGCACCAAAAACAAGATTATAATTTTGGTCTTGGCATCACACTGTGTTTCAGACTTTGACAGCAGAAATAAGAACAGTGATGTGAGCTGATATCGTTGCATCTAAATATGCTTCCTGGCCATTTTCTGCTTGCTTTGATAAATCTTTGGGGTTTAATTAATATGAGGGGTGGGTGATTCAAGGTAATATACAGTATATTATAGTAGTGATATATGCTGCATTATATACAGTCTTTTTATATAGTCAATTTTAATTTCATAGATTTGAATGTCTCACACCGCATTAAAGCTAAAATCCTGTAAATTCAATACAGTAGTCATGCTCACTGATATGCAACATTGTTCATTATGGCTAAATACAACCAGAGATACTAATGGATGGCTATGGTGTATAAAAATAAATACAAATCTCCATCCTTTCATACGGTAGGGAATGACTGGCTGCAATCAGGTTACACTTTGTCAGGCAAATAATTTCTGTACACCCCTGAGTGCTGAGTGAGTCAACAAAATGCTGACACTTCATGTTAGAAATCATGTTGATGGTAAAATGTGGAAAATATATGCCTCTGCACACACAGGTCTGCTGCAAATATTTATAATTAAAGCCAAGCAGTAAGTAGACCTTCATCGGGTCAAATGTTTAACGAATGGGAGCCCCAGAGCTCGTAATAACATCAAATAGAGAACAGCTGTGCTTGGTCATGCACTTCCCAAGATCCTGAGTCTGAACTCTGCAAATTCAATATCACAAAAGCTGAAGATAAATCAACACAGATGCCAAGCAGGACATCAGTGTATAAAATGGTGGGGGAATATTGCACAAACATCGGAAAAGCTGTGATAAAGTGTGGTAAACTCTTAAACGCCTCAGTAAACTCAACACTTTAGTACAAGGCTCATATCAAAATCCATGTGTGTATCAATATGTCCCTTTCTTCATAATTTATCTTGCTGAAAAAGCAGAGAGAAGAGACTATGATAATTTAAAGCTGCATAAATCCATATTTTAATATTATCATTTGATTAAATGTCGACTTATTAGAAAATAATCCCTCACAGTGACAAACCATCAGATAAACACCTGACTCTAAGTTCTCCTCAGCTTTTTAATGTCTTTGAGCTCATTGTTTTGGTTTTATAGGCTCACTCTCATAGCTCTCATCAACTTTTTCCAGTAGGTTTTCCAGTTAAACCCACTGTGTGCTATCTACTTAGCACCAAACTGCCCACTGCAGATGAAGTTACCAGCGAAGGATCCAGATACTTTTGTCAGAAGTTGTTAGGAGAGCTAAATGAAGAGTGGATTTGTCAAGTGGCCAGAAACACCACTACAAATGAATCTTGCTCCTGGCTGCTACAATAAATAAATAGGCAACTGTTTGCTAACAGGTTTTGTTGTTACAACTTCATAATTTGTCAATTGTATGTATATAGCATGTTGTAGTACCCCCAAACACCCCAAAAAAGAAAAAAAAACTGTTAATGCAATGTTCAAGGATGCAATGTGATCATTCATACCTCTTATGTCATGTAACTTACTTGAAAAAAATGAAAAAGGAAATTTTTACTCACATTTTTTTGACTTAATGGACTGTTTGAAAGCAGGGTGAGATATAAATATAAGCTCAAAGAAGAACATCTAAATTATCCCAGTTTCCTGGCGCCACAAACTGCACCTAACTCTTTGTTGAGCAATTCTTGGGGTCAATATTTGCTCCTCTCTGTGACTTGATTTATCAATTGTGTTCATATTGGTGTAGCCATGTTAAACAGAGACTGGATCCCGGTGACAAATAAGTGCTTTAATCACCTTGGCTGTCATTTTTACACTGGCCACTAAAGTGGATTTATCACAATTCAATGATGTAATGGTGTAAAGTCAGACAGTAGCTCATTATTAACTACTGTAACAATACAGAGCAGCAAGGTAGCGGTAACGCTTGAATCTGTTTAAATTCATGTCATATGTGTCATTGAAGTATCCTTAAATAATGTAAAAATGTCTTTTAATTGCACTTGCTAGATGGATAAGCAAGTCTACTAAAATTACATAATTACAACTTGAAACTGCATTATCAATTGTACTTTGTAAGTGTTGTTAATATACTTATTATACCACAATTTAGTACAATTTTGTATCTTTTTTAGAAGTCAAAAAGCAGAAGGCTGTAGCAAGAACTGGAGCAAGTAAATGGAAATATACTGCAATTAAGTAAAATGTATTGTACTTTGTTTACTTTATATTGTACATTTTTTAAACTAAGAGGCAGAAGGAGGCTGTAGCAAATATTGTAGAAAGTAAAAGGGAATGTATGACAATTAAGAGAACATTGGCATCATTTTTGAAAACAAGAAGCAGGAGGAGGCAGTAGAATGGACAGTAGTATGAAATGGAAATATACTGCCATTAAGTACAATTTAGTGTACTTTTTTTAACTAGAGGCAGATGGAGGCTGTAGCAAGGATGCAGTAAGAGCAAGGAACAAAAGAAGTGAACATTCATTTCATCTATGTCTTATCAGTGGTAATGAATGTCTGAGTGAAAAAATGGCTGCCAGGGGCCTGGCGCATGATGTTGCTTACACATCTTGTAAAAGATCTTAGCTCATTATCATCCATCTCACTTACTCCCCTCTCTCTCTTTGACTCTTAATCACCCCAACCCCTCCGTCACACACACACATCCCATAATAGACTGAGGCACTGGACTGTTTGTCTAATTGGTGTGTATTGATGAGACCGCCGCTGGTGTTGCCACAGATACAAGTCATTAATGTAACCCCCTGCCTGGCGATGTAAGACAAACTGAAAGACACATACTCACACAAGCACAGTGTCAGGTTCAAGAGCCTCCTGTCCTGTAAGAACACAGTGTAAGTTGCCATGGGAACTGCTGACATCAATGAATGAGATATGATGTGTGTGTGTGTGTGTATGTAATAGCACGTCCAAAGAAAAATCGATAAATGGACATGCTTTCAGATGCAATTCCAATCTCTTTGTCTTTTGTCCTCCATCCATCAGCACCCTCCATCCACTGTCTGCCACCTCTCTCCACTGTCTGTCTGTCTGTCTCTCTCTCTCTCACACACACACACACACACACACACCTATGTCACTTTTGGGGTATTTACATATACTTACATTAATTTCCTGGAGATTTACCCTACTCTAACCATAACCACTACTTTCCATAACCTAACCCTTAACCACTGACCCAAAAATCAGCATTATACCAATTGGGAACACAGGTTTTTTTCCCGTTGCACAATCTGTCCCTGCAGTCAAATGGTGTTATGTCTGGTTTGTGTCCTCAAAAGTGGCTGTCTTCCAACTCACCCTATCAATCACAGCAAAATTAAAGTGAAGGAACAGCATCATAGTTTTATTAGAACCTGACAGCAAAAAGCACAGCCAAAAAAAAGAAAAAACAAAGGGCAACACAGTTAACCACCATCACAGCATGGAAAAATTAGAATTTATCCCATTACTTTAAAAAAAAACATATCAAGCAAAATGAAAATAAAGAAAATATTTTTTTGATACAGTGATTTCAATTTAATCATTTGCACTATGAAGGTTTTATACTCTGCTTATTATTCAGCTTTTTAAAAAAAATGGGGTTGGGGGATAAGAGTTGTTATCATAACTGAGAACCTCAATAATAATCCATAGATAGTTTTAAAATAATGCTTGTTTTGATATTTATGTGCTTTGGTGTATATTATTTTGGAGTGACACTCATTTTAGTGAATGAAATATACTTATTGCAGATTGCTTTTACACAGTATGTGTCGAGGCCATCAGAGTGTTTCAAAGAGCAGAATCTGTAAAACATAACCAGAATATTTAGGGTTAGGGTTAATATTTAGGTTCATGATTCAGATATGTCTTTTACAAAGATAACACCTCAGAGGATGTTTCCTAAAGCTTCACACCTTCACTTGTTAAAACGCTCCTTTATTCCACAATGATACCAAATACTATCACAAGCTGATGTGTGAGTGCACCCCAGCAGTATAGCTGAGTAACAGAGATAGAAAGACACATGGACAGAGTGCATCTTGTAGTTAGGAGTGCTTGTAATTCTGTGAGCTTATTTGCTTCAGGCTCAACTGCAGTAGAATGAATATAAATGTCTGACACAAAAACCAAATTGAATTTAAACAAAGTGGGACAGGAACTAAAACAGGACAGAGATTTATCAAAGGAGCCCCCCTCCCCTACACACAAACACACACACAGTACAAAACATATAGATCTTAATAAGTAGTAGTAGTAATCTTAACCTCACGTTAAGTCTTAAAAATATGCCAGGTTGATATAATTTTCTTGTGGATCTGCAGTACAAATACACCACGTTAACAATTATTTCAAGAGAAACAAGCAAAAGCAGAAAAATAAAGATTCACAACACAATATGAAATAAATTTGGATAGCAAAATATGTAAATTGAAGGTTTATATTGTATTTTGCTTTTTTTTTTTGCTCATATTTATGCACAAATATGGTCATCTTTGGTTTTGGGTGTGGGGAATTGATCAACAAAGCTGCTAATGAACATATGCAGATGATAATCTGATATATTTCTGCTTCGACAGTTACCGTAACATCTGAAATATATGTTCCTCTTAAAAAATCTAGTCTTTGCAACCGTGATATAAATACTCTTATTCCCATAAAAAAAGCTCTAGCTTTATATTGTTAAAATTACAGTACATAGTGGTGTGTTGTTGTAAAAACTATCAGTTTTTAAAAAAAACAGCTTATAACAAATACTTTTTTCCAACATTTTTGTAATCCATAAACTACTGTCCTTAACAAAATCTCTTCAGTCATAATTTATGCAGTAGCTGCAATATTTGCAGTAAATGTACCAGTGAAAAAAAGTAACAAATTTGTTGCAGTAACAATATACAATAACCCATTAAAAATAGGTTCAGTCTCTAAACATTTCCACTCTTACCCTAACATGTCTATATGTTAGGGGTTATGTTTCTGGGAGAACAACTCGTGCTTCATTTTTGTGTTGCTCCCGTATCATGTAAACTATGTTGGATTAGTCCAGCATTATCAGCCTTTTCAGCTGACATCCTGCCGACAGCTCTGGCATGGTTCATAGTCAAGCTGAGGTCAAAGGTCACCACACGCGACAGGACTGTGCGCCTCTGTTCATGGCCGACGAGTCAGGACAGCTGAACGTGTTGCGGAACCCTTGGAAGTTACTCATCGCTCCGATAACTCTGCAGAGAACAGTGATGGTAAAGGTCAAGTAATAAGGGTTTTGTTTGTGTGTGTACGTGTGTGTGTACGTGTGTGTGTGTGTGTGTGTGTGTGTGTGTGTGTGTGTGTGTGTGTGCGCTCACCTATATTTTGGTGGACTGTGGGCTCCACTCTGTATCTGGTCCATGGCTGCCTCTGGTCTGTATGAGTTACATCTCACCTGTAGATTAGCACATTATAATGTTACAAGCTCATTAAACAGATGCTTTTACAGTGAGTGCCATAAAAATGTGTGTACTTATGCATTTTTACCCTTCATCGCCTTAACATCTTATTGCAGGTGGTTAGTGGTGCTCATCATTAGCAGAATGAGCAGCAGACTGAACATTATATGAATGTGTGCATTCATATCTGCCTAAACTAGCCTACAGCATTTTCTTCATTAACAGCTCAAACCAGATGGAGTACAATTAGATTGGTAATATATTGCAGCAGCGATAATAACTACACTATGGTTTATGTCGCCACTGGCTCCCACAGCAGATTTTTTTTGCACTAAATCCTAAAAAAAGTTCTGCTTCATTAAACACAAAAGACAAGTGATATAAGGACCAATTCATTTTATACTGCACTAGATTGGATTACAGTTGAAATGCTAACTGTTGCCGTTTTCATCACAAAACAAAACATGAAAATCGATTAATAATTATTATAAGTGATATCTTAGTATAGACATTTGAACCTCTTTCTACTTAACTGATAATCACGTCAAGGCTTACAACTCAACGTAAAAGCTCTAATTATCTAAAGAAAAATAATAGCAGCATGGCAGAAACAGCTGGTGCCTGTGTTCTCACATGTGCATAGCTCAGGAAGAACAGCTGGTTGTTGTTCAGTCCGACTCCAGGCAGCAGAGGCTCCTCCACACCTCCTCTGCTCTCATCTATCCACCGCCTGTACGCCTGCACAAAAACAGACAGAGGGAAGATTTTCTTTTTTCTGGACTTCTTCACATGACATCTTGAAAGTTTTGAAAGTAGACCAATCACATTTTTAGGATGTGTAACACAGGTGGAAGTAATAATAAACACACATTAACTAATTAACAGGTGAATCTAGTGACAGACACAAATGAAACTAATCAGAAACACAGGTGAAACTAACTAAGGGTACTATTATTGCTCCTGCTGGCTCACTGGCACAGCTTTCTGGCACAACTAAATTCAATATAACCATCACTAATGTTATTAGTTACACCTGCATTTTTCTGCCAGGAGAAATGACTATTGAGTTTTTATGTTTTGTTTTGTTTTTTCAAGATCAATGAAACCTTGTTTTGGTAGCCCAATGTCAGGAAATAAATCATACCCTAAAAGCTTCTCTTATTCCTCCATTGTCTGCAATGTTCTCAGCCAAGGTCCTCTTACCCCGCACCTGCAGGAGGGGAAAAAAATCATTATTCACATATCCTCATCTCTCATTCTTTCACATAGGTTACTATGATGAGTAGGTAATCCCACATCAAGCCATGCTGGTTCTAAAACATGTACTTCTTACTATCGAAACACATCTACAATATATAAAACCATGATATACAATATTACTATAGGCTATTTTTGATTTGATCATGGTTTTTGGGGACTTCTTTGAGCATGTTCTATTGCTGTAGTTGATGTGAGTTCTGTGTATTCAGGCTCTAGTTCTTACGTTCAGCCCTGCCTCCTTCCAGTGGTAGTCATTATACTGCTCAATCATACACTGAGTCTTCTCATTGAAGCCTGTTACGGACGAGTTGCTCCACCACTGGTCAAGGTTACCATTTTTGTCATATTTGCGACCTGTGCAGAAGAAAAAAACCACAACACACAGACACAAAAAAAGAAATCATATAATCCAGTATGTTTAGAAATGTCTTGCTTTATCATCATGGCAGTTTTCTTAGATTAGTATTTACCGTTATTGTCAAAGCCGTGTGTTAACTCATGTCCAACTATTACCCCGATGGCGCCGTAACTCAAAGACCTGGAAACAAGGGAGTGAGGTTTGGTCAAGTGACTCTAGAAAGGTTGTCAGTTTCTAGGACATAAGCTGCTTCCTCATCTAAGCTTTACTTTTAGGGGATGTCATTTAGTTAATACATGAACAGTATGGTGCCAATAAGGGATTTGCTTAAACCTCCATTAAAAAGAAAAACAATTTAGAAATGACTATAAAAATCATGAATAATTGTATTATTTGTGAGGCAAAATGATTGCACTTTACACAAGACAAATCATTTATTATATAGTAAAAAATGAGGATGATATCTACGGTTGTGAAGTATTAACAACATGTACAACAGGGTCAACAGAGCCATGTCTACTAATGAGTTGTTATTTCATGATCTGTAGAGCATGAGGTATTTAATCATACTGTTTTTTTCCACAGGCCTGACCATAATAGTCATACTCTGTGGTTTTCTACCTGGAGGTTCATGTCAGAAAAGTGCTCTAATTATTTCAGAGCACCACAGTTCTGCTGAGCAAAGCATGAGGAGGCATTTTCATGGTCTGCTAATAGAGCACGTCACATTTCTTTAATCTCACCTTGGATACTCTTTCCCCCAAAAGAAGGGCTTTTGGAGCTCACCGGCTGGGAATCCTGAATGAGAAGATTGAAATTGTTTTTTTGTTTGCATGTCTACAGGCCTGTCCAGACAAAATTCATTTACTGCAGAACGTTTTTCTATTTCCTGTGTGAGGCGAAGATATTTGTGATTTTAAAAGTGTGTTTTTTCTTCAGGAAGTATCTATTACAAAACAGATCACATTTGACCTCTTTTTGAAACAACTCCTGCCTCCTCCATCAGTTTTACTTTGTGTTTCATGCAAATGTTCAATTAATTCTGAAACTGATATGCCTACTCAGCTATTTTAGGGGAGCGATAATCCCAAAAATGTATCCCAGGCAGATCCTTAATTGAAATCACTGAAGTGCAGTGGAGCTTCATCTTTTTCATTGACATAACTTCAAAAGTCATTAATACCCGGATGATAAAAATCAACTGATGCAATGAATTTTGTGCCAGAAATCAATCATTTATCTTACTGATTTGATTGGTGGAGGAGCTGTAGAAGGCGTTCACGGTTGTGGGGTTTGTGAACCACCTGGAACACAGACACATTTTGGCATTACAATGAGGATGTGAAACATAGTAAGTGATGCAGTACAGATTGGTCCGATCACTCACTCTGTCCGTGGGACACTCTTTCGGAGCCATGCGATGTCGGATTGGGCGATGAACTTCAATGTCTGCATCACATTCCCATAGTAGTCCGTCTCATTGAACTCCAGCTATAACAGACACATGCAAACACATGCTTTCTTATTAAAAGTACTTTTCAGATTAAGCCTAAACATATAAAACTCAATCAGGATAAGACATTTAGATCCAGAGGCCCTGACTGGGCCCCCAGTTTACAATCATATGTCACTTTTAAACTGTTAACATTTTCACTATATAAGAGATGCATGGATGCTTTATTGTTCGCAAAGGAAAATTACGCATTCAGTAGCTCAGTACAATAAATACACACGATAAAACTCAGCAAATCAACAATAAAAATCAGGCTGTAACAATGAAAAATGAGCCTGTACAATAAGAATGTGACTGCGCTATCTACATAAACTAAAGGTATTGAGATTTTTGATGCAGTAGATGAATGGTTCCACAGTGCCAAAGGAACGTGCACTGACAGTGAATAAAGTGATAAAGAGTCTGACAGTGCATGAAGTAAGTATGACAGTAATTAAAGTGACTATCACAGTAAGCAGAGGAGCCGAGCAGAACGTCAGGCCCAGCACTCAATTCTCAGCTTTCCCACCCGCCTCCCGTTGGGAAGAGGTAAAGAGTTGAAAAAGGATCTCCTAATTCTGCAGCTCTGTGACAGCAACCTGCCACTGAACATACTCCTCTACTTCATTATGAAGGTAAGCAGGGGCTGACTGTCACTGACGATGATTTTTCATTAAAAAAACTGCAGCAGTTTTGATGGTAAGATTCTTTCAATGTGTAGAATCATTTTCAGATTCAGTTTTATCTGTCACATGGTCATACACTATGTGCAGCTAAATGCAGGGTAGATTTCTCAGATTGTGCTAGTGTGCAATAAAAAATAATGTTAGAAAAATGTGTTTAAAGTATGAAATTTTGAAAATGAAAAACTATAAGTATCAAAAAAGATGTATGTGGGTGTGCATTTTTTAAAGCAATTTTGCACATACACAGGGCTGCACAAAGACTTATCATCAGAGGGCAGTGTGTTTGACAGTCAGATTAATAAATAATTCACATACAGCAGCCAAGTCAAACACAGAAATGATCAGAGTAGTTTTTTGTTCATTTATTTCCCATTGACCCCTTTTTTACCCAAGTTAGGCTATAGAACTTTCCTACAGAAGTACGCTGTTATACAAACCTGCTTTAAATCTTCATTGAGGTAGGTGTCATTCAGAATAAACTCAGGGTAGCCGACCTTAGCCAGTACAGCATGAGCCTGGAGAGACGACAGAGTGAACGTTAAAGAGAGTTTAACCAGACTTTTACACAGTCATAAACAGATTTATCAGCCATACAAGGCAGAATTGTGATAACAGCAATGAAGAGTAAGGTCTGTAAAAGTCATAGCTGCAGACAGAAAAATGTTCCCAAAGTCCTTACAAAGCCATTGAAATGTTACATTAGAAATAGACATTAAAAACAATAAAGAGGTAGCATCTGAATGTGGTTGTTGTTTTTGCAAGGCTGCTTGAATGAGGAGAAAAGTACTCCATGAAAGATGATGATGATGATGAGGAATGTTTTAAAGATCAATGGTCCTTCGGTTATAAAAACAGTAACTTGAAGGACAGCATGGCACTGCTGTGTTGAAGACAGACATAAAAGTCAAAAAAGGGTGAGTCCACGTGATACAATGAGAGAGCAGAATCTCAAGGTATCAAAAGCATGTTTTACTCACAGTTGGTCAATATTCTGATTTAAAGCTGCAATTATCAATATTTTATTTTAAGAACTAATTAAATGACAGTTACTTGTAGTGATAAACCCACAGAGATTTTTCATCTAACATTACAGCTCTTCTGAGCTTTTTAGCCTCTTTTAGTTCACTGTTTTGGTGTCAGGCACATGTAATGTTTGGTCAAATCTCACACTCTAATCTACACAATTTTCCAGCTGCAGCAGGAAGTGTTTTTCAGTGTCCCCTGCTAAACACCAAACTACAGACAAATAAAAATAGCAGCCAGTTGATGAGGAAAGTCAAACATCTACTCTAGCAGCTAAAGAGACATATATTTTTCCCTTGGAAGTTGGTGAGAACCGAAACAGTGCTGCCCCCAAGTGGCCAAAAAAACATGAACGAAGCATTAGGTTTAAAACAAAATGTTTGATTAGAGGGGAGGATTTAGAGTTGTGAGTAGAGAAAGGGGAGGAAAGTAGTTTTGGAGATTATCACAGTAGCTGGGGGAATTATTTTCCAGAAGAAATATGGAGAAACACAGGGATGGAGTGATGGGGTGATGAAGCAGTCAGCCCTTCTTGCCTTTTCTACAGCTCTTTCCTTCGTTGGTTGATCCATCCAGTCGTTCTCTTTCTGCAGCATGTCGATGAACGCCCAGCGAACGCCCTGAATCAACTCCTCCATCTGAGTTCATGCACACAGAAGCCATGAGAGGGTTAAATGTGTAACATGACTTGAGGAGGTGTATAAAAAACATGACACACAGACAAAATACACTCAATACACAAATAAAATACAAACCTACATACTGTATATAGAAAAATAAAATACTTTTAATCTAATTTAAGATTTGCTGCATGATGTCATTTCCAAAATACACACATAAAACACACGCACCATGTGTTTCTTGTCCTCCTGGAAGTGTGTGTTGACAAAAAGGCGCCCGGTGGCGTAAACGAGCGAGTTTTCGACATAGTTAACACACTTATCCCAGCGTGGGGTCAGAGAGGTGGTTCCCGTGGTTACCTAGTGGGGGTGTGACAGACGGAGATGCAAGGTGACTTTGTGTCTTCCTCCACAGAGCACCAGTTTCCACCATTCACACAGTTCCTCAAGTCTGTGGCCAGGAGGGGTCACTTATATACATTTGAAGCTCTTTCCATGGCCTTAAAAACAGGATGCCACAGTAGTCAAAATAACATAATTTTTCCAGCTCTCTAATTACCGTCATGAGAGTTTTAAGACATAAAAACAGGGTTTTGGAGAATCTGTTACTCTTATATATTTTGAGAACTTTTAGTCCTCATTTCTAAAAATGTCAGTTTTCATGTGGATTAGGGTTCATAAAAAAAAAAGTATCTATGTATGTATGAGGCGCAAGCTGTGTCCCTAAATTGTACTACATACTAATTCAAAATATGTATAAACAGAAAAAGTAAAAATATGCACAATAATTATGTTGGATTTTTGAGTGTGTGGATGAAACACACAAAGCTAATTATGACTACAAAACTGACAGTGTTGGTGTAAAAGAAATGATCAGAAATTAATCAGAAATTAAAAGATTAAATCGTACATCTTTGTTAAAAAAAAACTGTTTGGTTTCTCTTTGTGACATTAATTTGACAGCATCATTCACAAATTGCAGTTTGATTCATGTTCATCAGCACATGTCTTGTGTTATTTTCTGGTTGTATAAAACAGTACAAGCAGGACTGTAGCAAAGAATTGAGGCCATAATTATAGATGCCAGGAAATTCTGTTGGAAAAGTAATGAATTCTTAATTGATTTGTTTATGTGTTGACCTAAAAGTAATCAAATATAAATATGCTGAGTCTAAAATATCATCAGCTTATAAAATAGCCACTAAACACTCTCATGTTGTTAAACCATAGATTCTTAAAAGAGGACACGGCTTCAGTGTCCTCAGTGTTAGTAAATGAGTATAAATACAGTGCTGTATGATTAGAGTGAATCATGAAATTGGGAAACAGCTCGTTTAAGTGAATCATCTGCTGGTTTGGTCTTAAGAAATGTCAGAAAGAAAGTTATGAACTAATTTGACTTTGGGTTAGTTTGTTACATAAACTGATTTAGAAGTAATTAAAGCTAAATCATGTGCTGAGAGTTCAAATTAGAGTTACAGTAAGCAACAAATATAAGTAGCTAAAGCCAAAACAGCCAGATCTTCTGTCTAAAATAGAGGTACTTGGTATAATTTAAACCAAATTCCTGTGTTTCACAGCCAAACACTACATGCAACATATAGTAGGACCAAATGTCATCTTTACATGAAATAGGAGAATTCTGTCAGTCAATAAAGGAGCTTTTAGTCATTCAGTTAATCTAAAAACATAACAAATCACCAACTATGGGCACAGATTTTGCAAGGTGCTTCATGTACCAACCCGAGCGTAGTCAAGGTATCTGTAGAGGAAACGGCGGCTCAGAGTGGTGATCCTGGAAAAAACTGTTCTCCATTGTACGTAGTTAGCAACAGTCCTAGAGAAAGATAAAGAGAGAGAGGAGGGACATTAATTAAATGCCTAGATGTAATCTCATTATACACTATAATATACTTATAATGAGAGACAGGAGCCCTCCAGCCCCAGTGTGTGCTCATCTGTCTGTGTGTGTTCCCTGTGTAGCTGTGCATGTGTGTGTGTGTGTGTGTGTGTGTGTGTGTGTGTGTGTGTGTGTGTGTGTGTGTGTGTGTGTGTGTGTGTGTGTACCTGGGATCTGTGGTGTTAATGAGCTTGAAAAGGTCCTTAAAGTACTGCGGAGCTCGGACGATGATGTGTTCAGAGGAGGAGATGGACCGAGCCGGGTCGCCTTTAGACTCCACCACAGTCTTCACAAAACCCAGCCAGTCAAACTACAGACAGACAGAGGAAAAGACAAGTGGAGGTTTCACATATAGAAATAAAACATGTTTTAAAAGTTTGGACAAACGTCCCATTTACATCAATGAGAAAGTGCATCCATACTTTTGACTGGTACTATAAATGTTAAAATGCTATTTCAGAAGTCAGTGACTTATTTACAATCTCTTATTAAAACAGACTGGAGAGCCTTCTCTAATTTTACATTACTTGTGTTTGTATTTTGTATGAATTGCCTGTTATTTCTGTTTTTATTTCTTTTGAATATTCTCGTTATATCTTACACTCAATTGGATATATCTGTTTTTCTATATTTTAATATTTTATTTTGCTGCCCTTGGGAAGCACTTTAGTTTTGAAAGGTGCTCTATAAATAAAGATTATAATCATTATTTTGCAATTTTTTTCAACAGAATCCACATTTCTTTGAGGGGATCTAAATCTGAAACAGTTTTGTGCGTTTGGGGCACTCATTATCTTTAAGTTGGATCATTCTACTGCCAAAAATACAATAATTAAACATCCTTTCATTCTCTGGGTAGAAAAGGGTCTGGAATTGCATTCAAAGCATGAGGCATCAAAATCCAACAAACACCATCATAACAATCAAATACATCATTAATCATTTGTAATGAAAGGCCCAAATCAGCAAAGCATATAATTTGTTTCTATTTCTGTACTGTCACTCATTTCTTCAAATTGTTATTTGGAACTAATGTCTCCATTTTGTGGAGTAAACATGTACACAATCATAACTGGACTGACACATAAGATGTCTAAAAGACCTGTTCTTTTAGACGTCTTTTAGAAGTGTTCCTTTTTGTACAGCTACCTATTTAAAGTACCTGTGGTATGTGGCGGTGCAGGCGGGAGAGTGTGTATCTGTTGTACATGTTCTCACTGGTGCGGTTTTCATAGGGAATCAGAATCTGCAGGCACAATGAGAAAGTCATATTTCCATTTCTACTGTTGGTGAAGTTGATGAATTCATTTCATATTTCATGGTTGATAATCCCTTGTTGTAATCATCTCTAGAGTCACAGAGGCCTATGAAGCCATTTCCATACATTGAGTGGGATTATATTTATCTAACATGACATCTTTACATGAGCTAGTTTGGTCTCGAAGGCAAGAGCCTTTTCCATCTGGGTCAGTGCTGCTTTCTCTGGAGCGCCCAGCATGATGGCTATATCCACCATCAAACTCAGCAAGGCTGTACGATACTGGAGAGACGAAGAGAGAGAGAGAGGAAATCTCATCAAATATTTGAACAAAACCACCAAATCACAAAGTAAATTCGAATTCTGTTTGATCCCAAACTGACAGTGCATGGTGGCAGAGTACCTGACCACCGTGACTGATAGAAAACTAAGGAAAACATTGACAATGTACATGCTGAGTGGACACAGCCTGACCATAGAAGCAGGTCATCACAGGCAGAACAGGCTAACCAGTGAAGCCAGGCTGTGTTCACTTAGTCATAAAAGAGAGGCTGAGACAGAATCTCTCTTCCTAAAAATAAAGGTTTTGAGAGAGGTTTTCTTTAAAGAAATTAGATATTGTATATCCCGAGATTATCCATCTCTCCAATCCTTGGAAACTGCCCTATGTATGTGGGGAGAAAAGTCAGTATGTGGTAATGGCTGCAAAACATGTCAAATGTTGTCATACACTAACAGAGAAACCATCTCTGTAGTAAATATTGCTGTAACATCACTCACAAAAGGGGGAGGGTGAGGGGCAGAAAAAGACCAATGTCACTTGCTCTTTCATTGCTTTAAGCTACTGTTAACTATCACTACCAAACATCAGACACCAGACATCATGAGGAATTAAATCCACACATAGACACTCTTGCACTGCTACATCAGTATGAGATATGTATCCGTGTATGAGTCACTGCAAACTCATTGCACTTTTTCATGCTGGACTAATGAAGCAGCCATTAGTAGTGGGTCAACCTGCTAGCTGCCATTACATTATTTTTGCATTATGACTTTTTTAATATGTATTTGTGCTTAATACGAATTTGTTGATTCAAAAAGACTGAAACTCACTGTTAATAAGTGTCTGATTTTTTTGATTTCTGCCATAATTTACCACTAAAACAGAAAGGACATAGCTTCTGTACTGTAGGAAGAGGATTTTTTTTAGATGACAGGTAAGAGAGGTGAAAGATTGAGCAGAAACTCACCGCCTGGGAAGAGGAAGTGTTGGAGGTGTAGTCTTCCCTGGAGGGCAGAGACAAGGATGCCTGATCGAGCTGCATGAAGACAGAGGACATGGGTTTGTGTCTGCTGCTTTTTTGGCCTGTTAATCTTGTTACTGTTGCTGCAGCAATAAAAATTGAAAAATGTTAGACTCAGGCACTGAAACTGCTCTCACTAGTGGTTTTGCATCTTTTAGCCCCCGTTAGCCAAACATGGAAGTTTTGTGGATTGATTTCCTGCCTTCCAAAAAAACAACAACAACAACAACACCGGATTCTGTTCTTTTCACTGTGGTATAAATAATAATAATGCAAAGACAAAAGCCTGATTGAGATAAACTGGGACTGTTTTGAAACCCTTTCCTTGTGTGTTCAATGAGGCTTTAACATCCTAGATTTATGAGTTGCCATTTCAACTCATGTACAAGCCCATATGATTGGTTCCCAGTTGAATACTAGTTGTGTAACCTTAAACTACATGAACCAAAATCAGAATGTGGCCCATGTGGACCAATGATGCCCAGAAATGGCACAAAACAATACAAGATTTTGAGTTTAAGGGCAATAGACTCATAAACAAGTCAAATTTTGTGTTGCTATGTTCCTTGTTGTAGTTCATTTTTGAGAATTAAGATGGTTGCAACATGACTATGCATAAATGTTGAGGTGCTCAAATGTAGTACAGTGATTCAGATTCAAGGGGGTATCAGCCATCTGACTTGAGTTGGTGGTATGTGGTCTAAGATAAAGAGATGGCCTTAAAATGCTTTGTCTTAAAAACAATTGTAACATGAATCGAATTATGTTGATTCAACTTAAATAAGTAGTGTGAATCATTACTTAATTTTAATGTTGAGTCAAAGGTACAATTATTTTAGTGAGGACCATAAGGAAAAGTTTCCAATCTGAACTCTACTGTACTGACTTGAACTAAAACCAATGACTGCCTGGAAGGTAGAAAATTGTACATTTGACAGTAATGCAAAATATTCCATGAACAACAGTAAGTGTCAATTTTGTAAGTGTCTGACCTTGATGATGTAGTGGGAGGAGTTTTTGTCATCTGGGGAGACATACAGGCGAATCAGGACGCTCTTACTGTGTCGGTTCCTCATCTCTGCCAGTGTCTTTAGGAGGTTCCATTGCTCCGAAGACCATTGATACTGCCCGCCAAGCCCATCCCCCACAACAGGCCACCTAAACTCCGGCTGTTTAAGAGTTTTCAGCATTGGTTTGGCGTCCAACTGCTCCAGTATAGCTGTGCACAGTACACAGACATGCAACACTTAAGTATATTATTGTTGTCTGTTCTATTTGATCAATTTTTGCTATTTTAGTTTAAATATTATGCTACTGTAATTTTTCTACATTTGTGATTAGATGCTGTTTTCCTTTTTTATAGCTTTGGCTTTTGCAATGACCTAAATCTGTCACAGAGATCAATAAAAGCACATCTTGTCCAATTTTACCCTATTGTGTGTGTGTGTGTGTGTGTGTGTGTGTGTGTGTGTGTGTGTGTGTGTGTGTGTGTGTGCGCGTGTGTGTGTGTGTGTGTGTGTGTGTGTGTGTGTGTGTGTGTGTGTATGTGTGTGTGTGTATGCACACATATCTGTCTTAATGAGGACCAAGTTTTAGACTTGAGTGAGGACATTTTTTGGATTGACGGGACATTTTGGTTGGTTGTACTCAAGGGATTGTTTGGGGTTAAGACTTTGCTTTAAGGTTCAGGTTAGAGCTGCAGCTGGGGTTGAGATTAGACATGTAGTTGTTATGGTCAGGGTTTGTCAGTGCATTGTCCTCCTAATGACAAAACCAAGTTTGTGTGTCAGACTCACTCTCATTCATACAGGAGCGGTAGACAATCTTAGCCTTTGTCACTGCCGTCAGTTCATCAGGTCCGGAAGGAGCTTCTAGTAACTCTAAAAGAGTAAAAACAAGTTTGTCTTCACATTGAAATGAGCTGGCACACCTTTTTTAAGACAAAAATATTTGATATTTGACTTTTGTTTCAGTAGCAAAATAATCACTGACCTACTGACATATCCTGTCAAGCTAGAGTGTAAGTGTTCAATAAACCAAGCCAAACCAAACATTTGAGTTGCAAAATAAAAATTGCCTTTGACCTTCTTGTTAATGGCCTCTTGGCAATCCTATTGCAAAAGAACCCATGCTTTAGCTCTTTTTTATGTGTATTGTAGTAGGGCTTCTATTTTTTAAAGTCTTTATAAGTGTACTTTGAGTTACCTCAGTAAACATAAACATTGATGCTCAGGTCCTTGATGGGAAATTTTAGGGGCCAAGCATACCTTTGAGTTTGACATCGACATGCTGTCGCAGCCATGGGTAGATGCCATACGAGGAGGAGTCTTCTGGGATCGGGTTCTCCTTTAGCCAACCCCCACAGGAGAAACTATAAAAGTCCTCACAGGGGTTAACAGACCGATCAATTTTACTCAAAATAGATCCCGCTACAGCCAAGAGAAAGGGACAAGATAAAATAAAAACAGTGAGTCCAATTAATAACGTTTGAACACCACATATTTATACAAGTGAAATAAGTTGAATAAGTTTCAACAGAAATATCTCAAACAAGTTACCATTGCAAACAATAGTGATTGCTCAGAGCTACAATGTGTTGAATGGAAAAGTTGCAATAGTTGCCCCTCACCTGCCTCAATACATTCTGGGGTCAGACAGAACTCCTCCTGATGGGATCTTTGAGAAACTGAAGCAAGATGAGGAAGATCAAAAAGAGTTGATGATAGAACATTACATTTGGAAACAGTTGTGTTTTATTCTTTGCAGGACATTAAATGTGGTTTAAGATATCAAGCGGTTGCCGGTTCTGCCTCCATTATTGTGTAAAAGTGAAACTTGATGTGTACAGTAGGATAACAAACCACCTGAGAAACACTGACCAAGGATATCAGCCACCAAAATGTAGTCAGATTTTCTTGCTTCTTATTTCACAGCAATATGATCTCATTGACAGGCTGAGCATCCAGTATTAAAGACTGTGAAATACAGTCGAAAAGGTCAGAAAAAGGCTGGTAAGTGGACCTTAAATTTAGAGTATTTTTTAAAAACAACATGAAAAGTAAAAAGTGCAGAATGGACACAAACTTAATTTTCTGGAGGGAGTTCAAAAGACATTTTGTACGTTTATTAGTACATAATTCATTTAGTCCTGTCTTGCTTTTAGCATAATACAGTTCTGAATGTTTTAGAGTTGCTACCAGAGAGAAAATTGTATTTTTATATTATAATGTGTCCCTGAGGGTGCAACATGGGTAATTTCTATTTATTTGTATAATACACACATTCAATAGGTGAAAGTGTCTGACAGTCATATTGCCATTATGCTGCAGATTATGCTGGTTATCAGATGGAAGTGTAATAAGGTACATTTCCACAATCTACTTGCTATCAAAATGGAACAAGTACAGACCAAAGTGCAGTTGATACAGCTGGAGAGCACTCGGATAGAGTAAACAGTTAGTGGATTCATTTTTTAACCTAATGCCCGCCTGCACTATAAAAACCCACATTATCACCACCTACTATTGCACCATAACATTTAGTTATGTGACACCGCTTGAGAATAATCATTATTTATGGAGTCACAAGCAAATCTTGAGTGCTTTCCAAAACAGTAATCAGATTTTTGACTAAAACTTTGACAGCTGTAATTACTTGAGTACACACCTCTGAAAGAGGCAATCAGAATGAAACAAGATGATAGAACAGAGTAACCCACTGTTTATTCTACTCAGTGTGACCACAGGTTTACCCGTTAACTTCCGATCCAAGAAGGAGAACGAAAGTCTGGTTACAAGCCTGCTCCTTTAACCTCTTGCCGGAAACCACTGTTATGTGTTGTGCCTCCGTGGAGAACAGAAGCCCATGAAGTAAGCTGACAGATTTAGAAACCAAATCCCTATTGTGCACGGGTGATTGGAGCGTTACAGAGTTGCGCCGCAATGTCTGACCTCTGAGGTGGACCGGTCTTGTTGTCTGGTTAGAGCCTGTCAGAGTTGCTTAATGTTGTGTCCACTTTTAGTAGAAATGCACACACTCACAACTTCACCCCAGCACGATCCACTTGGCCTTGAACAACCTCAACAACCCCCCCACCCCAACTGCTCCCTCAGAAACACACACTGGTGTCTGAGGCTCAAGTGTCACTACTAATATCAACCTCACATTCATTACTGAGATACCAAACAGGCCACTGATGTAAATATGCATGTACACAAACACACATTTAAGTGAAACACTCAAAAGCTCATTCAAAAGTTTAAAAAAATCAAAACAATCACTTGACATTCCTGTGTCTGGTCATTCGCACGGCTGGAGAAAAGAGTGTCTCCATTAGAGTGGGTGTGTGGGTGAAATGTACTGCATACATAGGCACGTAACATAATTACACTTCAATGCCACCACAAGAATGTTGCCTTCCCTCAATAACAAAAAAAAAAAACAATACTTACCCTACCCCAGTCAGGACCATCCCCACAACCAAGCACTACTGAAACTACTAACCCATTAAAACTGTCTACAAAAGGACTCACTTTTAAAGGAATAGTTCAACATTTTGGGAAATGCAGATATATTCACACTCCTTACAAAGAGTTAGATTGGATCATTGATGCCACTCTCATATCTTTCTGTTATATAAGAAACTAGAGAGATGGTTAGCTAGGTAAGCACAGGGAGACAGCTAGTCTGGTTAATTCAACAGTAAAAAACTGAATTTAATCTGTGCCTTAAAAGTGAAAAAAAGAAATGCTGTGAGTGTACAGAGGAACTATTGAGGAAGTTACTGTGCGTAGCCAAGAAAAAATCAGCACAAACCTGGCATCAAACCACACCCTGTCATTTTACCAATTCAGTTTTTTGTATGGATTAAACAAACAAGATGCTAATCAGTCAGCCATCGAGTTGCTGGTAGGCGGATTTTCATTAACCATTGTCCAGAACAGGGCTAGCTGTTTCCCCATATCTCCTATCTTTATTCTAAACTAACTCTTCTTACTCTTTTTTTTTTTTAACAGTAGGCTATATACTTATATATATATAGCCTACTGTATATACTGTATGCTCTTCCTTCCTTAATCCAGTTTGTGAAACCCATGGGCAGTAAGTCAAGGAAACAAAGGAAAGTTGCCAGAAGGGACTGCATTGTTCCATTCAGGCACAGTAAGATTAAACAATCATCTTTTTCTACAACAGCAGCAAACATCTGGAATATTACGCATTGCACAAAGCACACCCTTTAAAAATGGTATACGGTTGAAATACCATTAAACATTGTTTAATTTAGTACATTAGGACACATTTCTTTTTCACTCTTTTATCAATATTATGTGTAATATCAATCTATTTTCCTGTTGGGATTATGAATGCAATTCATAATTATTTTACTCCTGCCACATCTACATTCATGTTTTGGGTTTTTAACTAAAGTCAGTGTTAATTATTGTTCACCCCATGACTCTGTCAAACTATTCACTGCTAATTAATTTCACATTCTGCAGGACATAAACATTCAAAGTGACAACACAAACATTCCTTCCTATTTTTCCAGAGTTCAATTTTACTCCTACAGTGCACTATGGAGAGCAATACTATGCATGTGCATGTGGGTGTGTTTGAAACCTTATATGAACCAAAAATAGTTTGACACAAGTTAGCCGCCAGCCCTCCACAAAGACCTCTGCACCCACCAGCATGCTTCAGAGTGTTATTCACAGTCTGCATGTACTATAATCTGAGGCAGCGTGCGTACTACACGATGCATTTCCACAGAATTCCTTAGAAATTATAATGCAGTATGACCGAGGGAGAATGTGTGTGGATCTCTGTGAATGCATGTGTGTGTGTGTGTGTGTATGTGTGTGTGGTGTGGACTTACCCAGTATGAGTGCAAGCAGCAGGGTAGCGCAGACACACACACACATGGCCAGTGCTATCTTGTAGAGACGACTGTTGCCACGCTCAGGTTTAACCCCACCGCCACCCAAACGCTCCAGTTCCATGATTTACTATAACGCACACACTCACACACACAAACACACACTCACTCACACTCACTTCAAAATCTAACTATCAGGTGGATAAACACACACCAGAAACTACTAATATCCAGAGTAGAATAATCTAACAAAAAATCATTTTGGATTACAAAATGTGACACAAAAAGTTATAGTAACATCTCCATGAAATGATTAAAAAAAAATCCCAAAAAAATCTCTGCTTCCTCTTTTACCAACTGCCAATCTATCTTCTGCTTCTTGCTCAATTTAACAGACTTTTTTCACTTTCTCAATCTGTCTTTCTCTGCTGCTATCTGTCTGTCTGTAGCTACTCTAACTTCACCCTGACTCTTCAAACTGTTTCTCCCTCCCTTCCCTCATCACTCCTCCTCTGGCCCAACACTCCTCCTCTTCTCTCCTCTCCTCCCTCCCATTAGGAAAGAAAGGACCAGGCTTCCCAGTGATGACCCAAACAGAGATCATTTATTAAAATCACTGACTAAAACCAGACCCTGATCTGTGTGACATTAGAGCCTGCAGACCTTGTTAGCGGCATACATGTGAAATGTGTGTGTGTGTGTAATCTCATGTACAGAACAGCAGGGCTCTCTGCTCCAAAACATTTATCAGATCAGACAGTCAGTAGACCAGAACAAAATTACACTCACACACACAGGACACTGATTACAATCGATTAATCTGATGATGATGATGTCGCCCGCCTGTAAAAACACATCAGTGTTTTTTGTCAGAATGCATCAATAGTTTCTGTGAAGAGAGCTAGACACAGAGATGGTGATGACAGTGACACCACAGCTCCTGATTGGTCTTCATGCCCCCCCCCCCCCCCCCCCCCCCCCCCCCCCCCCCATACTGTGGTGAGAACCTACTCCGCACGTCCTCATTAGGGTTTGGGGCGTCGGCCACAAATTCCTTATATAGACCTGACTTCCCGGGCTGCTTATAATACCCATTTATCAAGAAGACACGGTGACCACAGTGCTATTGTTCACCGTCCTGACTCAGAATCACTTGCGTCCCGTGGTTATTTTACTTCTTTAAATTTGAACTGGAACACTTTGCTCTAGTTTTGATTGTGTCTGTTCCTCATTTAGCCTCTGATTCTTTACACAGAAGAGGGAGCTGAATCAACAGCCCATATCTCAGTCTGAAACACTCATGACATGCCTCCCTCCTCCTCCTCTTCTTCATCAACCTCCCATGTCAAGTTTACACAAACATGCCTCCAGGCTGTCATTAGTGCAAAGATAAGCGACCAAAACACACACGAGAAAGAGGTCAACTCCTGAGACTCATGCATGCAACAGGGTTCAATCCTCCTGCATACTTATTCAACGAAGAAGTCTGCAAAAAGGCAACAATTTTGACATTGTTGACAGAGGTGTCTGCTTATCTTTGATGGTAAACACACCTCTGCGGCTAAGCTGAAGGCCGTTCAATATTTACATGTCTGCGGGAAACACCCTGCCAAATTACAACGTGTCATCTCTCACTCACACTCAGGAAATGTAATCACTGCACGACTCCTTCAAAACACAGATGAAACACTGTGGTCTGGAGCACTTACTAAAAATGAAGGAGTTTTTATTTTTAGTGTCTGAGGAAGACGATGTGCCAGTGTGCCGGGGACATGTTGAGTATGAAATGAAAAAAAAGTGGTCTGCAATCCCCCGAGATGAACATACGGGTACCTACATGTTTCACAGAGACACGTATTACAGTTTTTCAGACCCTTGAATGTATGAACTAAATACTAGAAAATGTAAAAATAAACAGAGTATTGTTCTACTAACCTTATTCCACATTAAATGTGCATTCATTATAATTTTCTTAATTGCATGGTGAACGAAAGGAAAGTTATATTAAATAACTGAATTAGGAAGTTTTAATTCCATTTTGTATTGACTTCTGATCCGTATTAAACTGCACAATTGCTTCTCATACCACTAACATATTAGGTAATCAATTATAAAGTACATATTGTAATCACTCTATTGTCTATTTTGTACACTAATTCATCTTAATCATTATTTACATTCACTGTAGTACTGTTTTCGCTTTCTTGTTGCATATGAACATTTTTTACTGGTACTTGTTCTGATGAATGAACAATGACAATAAAGCTGAATGTAATCCAACTTTCCTCACAGAGTGCTGCCTTTACTCACCACAATCTCAGATTGTCAACATGACCTACTGACCATTTGAATACAAAGTTGCCTAATAAAGTCCAAAAACATCTGGAACTGTAGAGTAAAAGGCGTGCAGATGTCAGAAGTTTGGACACACTTTCTCATTCTAGGAAACGGGAAAATTATTATTTTTTTTGACTGGTATTTGTCAATATAGTGATCTCCTCATTTTAGTGACCCATTCAGGGTGCACACTGCCTCTTGCCCAATGGATTCTTGGATCAACTCCAACCTACTATGACCACAGGCAGAACAGCAGATACAAATATGAATCAATAGATGGAAAACGGACCTTTTATTTCCTACAATATCCATATTAATGTTTTAACATCACACAACAGCACCAACATGCAGCATCCTCTACATATTCTCATCTACGCTCACGGCATCTTTTAAACTCTCACATTTGACCAACAGATCCACCCTGATCCGCAGTCCAATGGGAAAAAAAATTAAAAAAATGAAACAGGAAACGTATTAAACTGCTTGAAAGCACTTAAATAAAATCAGTCTTTTATTCAACAAGTTTGACAAATCAAATTTTACAACATGAGCACGAGAAAGTAAATTTCTCACTATAATGCCAGAGGAAGAGAAACAGGGACAAATCTGTTTTCTAATTCGGCTGCCAACGTTTTAAACAGTTGAAATGAATAGGTGTCTATAGGGCTGGGTATTGATTTTTTTTTTAAATTGCCATATCAATACCAATACCAGTACCCTTGAAGTGAAAGTAATACCAATAGCTAACATCATTTTATCCGTTTTTTTCCCTAATTCATTCGCTACCCATCATGTGAATGGTAGAATTCAGTTGCGTAAAATGCTGCCACTCTTCCCCATCCCAATGATTTTTATACAAAGACATTATGAAATTGTTCAAATTATTTAAATATTTATTAAATAACTGTACAATGAAGTGTTATCATCACAGACTGTTTGGGTTGAAGCTTCGGTGATAGTGGGTCAATCACGTCTCTAGATCTGGAGTACATAAAGGATCGAATGCAGGTTGGAGAAGTTTCGATTTCAGTCTTCAGTATTGATACCCAGCCCTAGGAGTCTGTTTGACAAACTAATTAATATATTTACTTTTGAGGAGGCAGCTCTTTTGAGACACTGTCACATGAATATTAGGTAGTAATGTTTTGAGTTGGGTATTTTTCAACAGTGATATGGAGTACAAGATTGAGGTATTGCCATGCATTCAACAATAACATGAAAGCTTTTTAAAGTCTCTTCCCCCATTCCCACAGATACTTTCGATTATCCTCTCGAGTCATGAATAATATTATTTCTCTGCGTCACACTGAAGCCAGACAATATGGCGTTTTAGAAGTTTTTCCTCAAACTTTAAACACATTTTACCGTTCAAATTTGGAAAGATTGTGCAATCTTTGTAAACAGTCACATGTGACAGTGCTTATAATAGCAAGTGCATTTGTATTGGTATATGTGCTTCTGTGTATATGGCGGTATTAAGAAGAAAGAAGTCAGTTGTTTATTGTTTTCCTTGTGGTCCAGAAATGGCTTTAAAACAGATTAATGTTCTGCTCAACTGTCCCCAGAAACTGGGCAGCACTGTTGGGAAATGCAGTCAGCTCCCAGTATGTTCACAGTTTCATGGTCCACACGTCTCAAACACATCCTGCGAGAACAACTCTGAGTCCACATGGGGTTTTTTTTCCATCCGTTTACTTTAGCTAACCGCTGTGGCTACCGCGCCGTGACCATCCACAGGCCCAGCGCCACGTTGACTGCCAGCAAGGCGCTGCCCGCCAGCAGCAGGAAGAAACCAATCAGCTCACGCTTTTGGCGGTCCGTTACCACAGTAACCAGCGTGGCCTCCAGCAAGGCGTTGAGCATCCATTGACCGTCGAGAGCAAAGCACGGTACGGAGTTGACTACCGCTAAAGCACCGGAGAGAGAAACCACATATCTGAGAGACAGCAGGGCTTAGGACAATAAGGATAGATTATTCATCATTCACAGGCACACACATTTTAGAAGTTTGTCCTCCTTCTGACCCTCGAATAAATGTTGCTGAGTCACAGGAGGCAACTAGCAATATCTTAAAAGAAAGATAATTACTATTAGATTAGAATTGATTTGATTCGTTTTTGCCAAGTAGTAAAAATAACAAAAACAAACAAAGTCCCACACACTCTTTAAAATAGACAATGACTTTGGTTATGAATTGAGAGATTGTGTACAACTAAATATCACTGTGCAGCAGATGAAGGAGTGGCTGCTCCTCACCCATCAATCAACATATTTCAATAAAAAGAGCCACCATGAAGTGCTCCAGAAAATGAAATACCAGGCAAACATGGAACATTTTGATTCTTGCACACCGATTACTAAGTCAGCTCTTAACTGCACTGACTGTCATGACATCATCAGTGAACTGAGAGATAAAGATTTTGCTCATCAGAGCGTTCATGTAGGGAATTGTGACTAAATCAATTGTACCTTAATGTACAATGAAACTCAAAAACAACCTCCCATAAAACTTGTTGTATGCATACTTGTTGCATGTATTTACACCACAGACTCTAGCTGCAGTGCTGCATATTCTCTTTCTATAATATTTTGTCTCTCATTATAATTGCTAACTATGCTGATATACACAGAGTGTACTTTACATAATGCATACCTTTGTTTTGCCATATTACACCCTTTTCTACTTACCTCACAGTGCGGTATTTTTTAGTACACATTTTTCTAACATGTTTAAACTGAACTCATCACCTTAACCACCATCACCAGTAACCTAAATATAACCCTCACACTGAGCTCCAGTCAATGCATGTGCCTTATTATGTTGATAAATAAGAATAGGTGCCAACATATCTAAACAGTGACTGTAACTGACAGAAAAATGGTTCAAAATTTGTATTAAGTGCTGCAGCATGGCTGCAATCAGAAATGTCCACAGCTAGCAATTAAGGGTTACATTCAGCCATTCAGGCTCTGATGAGCCATCATCAGACTTGTGAAGTGCATCCGGCTTCTTGACTGAAACAAGATGATAAGATGGGAAACAGAAGCCTGACATTCAGAAATAGCTGAGCTTAGAAAGTGTTCAAAGACCCTTCAGAATCACCTATTCATCAAATGTGTGAAATCCTTTATATCCATTTTGAATTAAATTCAGAAGAAGGTAGCAAGGACTTACATTATATTATCTGTTTCTCCCTTAAAAAGTAACATTGGTTTAAATATTGTGTGACTGACTTTGATGAAGATGAAGAGTGGTGTTCCCTTTTTGAAAGCCACTTCCTCATCACCCATCATCACAACTGAAGCCGAATCCTTTAAACATGAAAGGATACTTGCAGAAGGTCTCCAAGAAGACGGGCAGATCCAGGTGGAGGAAACCAAAGCGGGGGACAAAGTTTGTGAGACTCACTGGGAAAGACAAAACACAAGAGTCCTTACCGCACACCGTTTTAATCCACTCAACACTTCATGTAACTGTCAGCAAACAACACAATAAGCCTCTTCCTGCTCACCCACTGTTTATCATTTAAAAACAGGGAGTCAGCTCAACACTCAGACTGTAAACAGCAATTATATGAATATAACAGATGTACATGCTCATGCCTCCTTCAAGCGTGGGACTTTCAGAAAAAGTTGCAACTTTGACCATTTATTTTGATTTATTGTTAAACAGATTGTACATTTTTAACACACAGTGCAGTTCAATCATCTCTTACCACACATTTACACTTACCAGAGTACTGCAGGTGCGGCGGATACCCTACAAACAGCATGTGTGTGTTTGGGGGGTGTGTGACACGGATGAAGCGAGTCTGGTTCTCCAGAGAGGGAGTGACACAAACGCTGGCGGTGTTGGACTGTGCGGCGCACTCGCTGTCGGTGCGACACGCTCGCGTCCCCGTCACCATCTTACGCACCGGCATACAGGCGTACTGCAGACACAGGGTTACAGAAAGGATTTAAATTTAACAAATCAGTTCAGCAGGAGGTGAAATAGTAGGTTTATGTCTAGATTTTCTTTCCACTTATTGAAGTATGATGTTTGATAACCACGTCAACCTCAAACAGCATATTTCTGTTGTCTGATCATGTTTTTTTCCAACTGAGAACATTTTTAGAAATCAGGTTATTTTTATCTCCCAAGAACTTAGAAACAGTGATTCATGCATTCATTTCATCCCAGTTAGATTACTGTACTGCACTCCTCTCAGGCTTCACACAACAAAAACATCAATATACTTTAGTTGTTTCAAAATGTTGACCACGGTCCAACAGGAAGAAACACATGACTGCGGTTTTAAAATCACATCGTTGGCCCCCAGTCTGTTTTAAAAGTGGATTTTAAAACTTTAATGATCGCTTTTAAGGCTCGTGGGTGGTTAGCTCCATAATATATAGTTGACCTGACCTCCCACGAGTCTGAATGCAACCTGAGAGCCTGTGGTAGTTCATTCCTGGCTGCGCCTTTTTTGTTCGAGCCTCTCATTCTTGGAATGACCTGCTGGGAAAAGCTCAGGGAGGTTAACCCACTATTTTAGACTTCCTTTTTTTTTTACCAATTTTACTGTTTGTTCTGGTATCTTTCATTGTATTTTATTATTGTCTTTTTTAATAGTATGTAAAGCACTTACTTACTTAACTTGTTTTGAAAAGTACTATATAAATAAAGCTATTATAATTATCATTATTGTTCAACTTTTCCTGCTTCAGGCTTTCTTGTTTTTTTGGCTTAATGTCTCCTATCTTGTTTTCTTTTTTACATATCTACATTTATGATAGTCCTTCTTTTTATGTCGCACTAAGTCTCACTTATTATTGTGTTCCTTTATGACTGGTTATCTTCTTTGACATTGCCTGTCTTTTTCAATGACCCTGACCTGATTTTAAAGCACATTTGCAACACTGCAACAGTAAATGTGGAATATTTTGCAGCCAACATTCAGGAAAGCATAAATCAATCAGAGTCAAGTAATGGAAGATCATTTGTTTTACTTTATTCTAGTATTAAGAATTTCCTTTTCTTTTTCAACATTGTAATGGGGAAAGTTGATTTTGTCTGTATTCATAATTGTTCTTTTCTGTGCATTATGAAAATGACAGACTTTTTAGTGTCAGCGCTTTTCTGTGCATTAAATTCATGTAGTTGCAAACAAAGTGGAACAAAATAGGAATAAAAAGAACTACACTTGAATAAAGGAAGTAATATAAATATGCTTTTGTCTAAATGTGTTGAAAACTTGCTCATATGATAAAGGAGTCACAAAAAAGCCCCAGTCTGCGTGTGTGTGTGTGTGTGTGTGTGTGTTTGTGTGTGTCTGTGTGTGTGTGTGTGTGTGTGTGTGTGTGTGTGTGTGTGTGTGTGTGTGTGTGTGTGTGTGTCACCTCTCTGTCTCTGCTGTTCCTGCTTTGCGGCTTGACGTAAGAGAAGCAGAGGTCTGTCAGGCTGTTGTTGCTGCAGCAGTCCATCGTTCCATCCAATCGCTTGAAAGCTACACAGAGAGAGAGAAAAAAGAAGATAGATGGAGGAGAGAGAAGAGGATTGATTAGATTTGCGTCAGGCTGGAGAACAAAACTCACAAAGGAAAAGATAAATGTCACTGACGATTTCTTTTTTTTACTCACAGAAGGTAAATACACTCACAGAAGATGATTAGAGAAGAACAGATAATCTCACACTGTATTACATTACTGAGATTATTCTGCTGACTTTTGATATGAACTCAAGCATCACACGAATTTACAGGAACTCACACAGACTGACTTAGCTGATTATATACTGTTAATATGCAGATAAAGTGTACTGCAAGATTTATTGAAAAGTGAGTGGAATGACAAAATAACCCTATTTAAAATCATTGTTGCATTTTAATTCAAAAAACATTATTATATATTAAAATAATAATAAAGACGGAAATAATACATTGGCTAATTGTCCCTTTATTCCTTTTATTTGTAAATTTCTGAACCAATATACATCTATTATAACTTTTACATAGTCTGTGTATAGTCTATATATACACTACAGACTCCTGTATGTCTTGTACAAACAGTACACCCACCTCGCCCATGAGCCCAGCTGGGCTGTAGACTGGCAGTGGGGACACAGTATCCAGTTTGTGGGGTGTGGGAGAGGTGAAACAGGCAGCTGCTCCATTCCTCCACTCCTCTGACTGGACAGTCCTCCAGGGCCGTCACTATGTCCCCGACTGATAAGCCCCTGGGACCTTCAGCAGCAGAGCCCTGGTTTGACCCACACGCGCATGTCAAAACGTTAAAAAAGCCCTTTGCCAACTGCTGCCAAAGAGTCCTTGAGCAACAGACTTGATGAAGATTTAAATGCACATTCATGCCTTCTAGACCTAGCCCAGATCAAGGCTAGAAAATACATACATTTATTACTGCAACAGTGGGGAAAAAACATGAGAAAATAGAGGTATGCAATACTCACACAGGAACTGAAAATTACATTTTGATATCGAAAAATATTTTGCCCTATGTGGTCAACCTGAAAATGTTATTTAGTGTAACAATGCAACGCACTAAAGTTAAAAGATAATTCTGGTGATTTTCCATGTTTTCTTATTGTCAACAAATCTCGTGTGCAGAGCCAAACCAACAATTAACTGATTATATCTATTTGTGCTACCTTGTAAATTTCACAAAGTGAAAAAAACTTCAGTAGAGTCAAGATGATGATATGTAGCACAAGAAGCTAGTGAAGCTCTATAAACATTCCCTCACATGCTCAGTGCCGTCTGCCTTATAAGGAAATACTGTTCAGGGAGTGAAAATGTGATCGATGTTATTTATCTTTGGAGCAGTTACTAAACAAACTAACATACGCACAAATCTTTGTAGTGAAGCAACATGCTAAACAGTCTAACGCAGTGGCTCACTGACATGTTAGTTGTTTTTGGCACAAAGGAATAAGATATAGATAAACACAAAAAACCAAGTAAATTTAGTAGATGTATTCATTGTTAGTGTGGCTTTGCACAAGAGATTTGTTGACAATGAGAGAAATATAGAAAAATCTGCAGCATAATCCTTTAAGTATGGACCTCTAAAATGACTAGAGAGTGCAGTAGTACAAACAAGAGTAGATGAACAAAAGGTTGACCCGCTACACTGACCTGCACAACCTCAGTGACCAGCGCCCCGGCACCGGTGAAGTACATTGGAAACAAAAAGAGAGGCAACAGGAAGAGGACAGCTAATGCTGCCACACACAGGACAAAGTTGTGCCACACTCCTGGAGAGGGAAAAGAAAAAAAACTGTCTTTAAAATGTTCACATTTTTCATTTAGGGTTAATTAAATGGTTTGTTTGACATTTTGGACTTTTTTTAAACATTGAAATGATTACGGTAAAGTTACCACTCCAAAAGCAAAACAGTCCATGTGTACTGTTGTAACAAGTGGTTTTTATGTTCTCCACATATCTGGACTGTAGGATGTCGTGGAAAAAACAGTAACCACTGCCCACTAAAAATAACTGTATATACCATCTCAATTATACACGATGACACAGTCACTCTCCCAAAACCATGTGGGGAAATTCATATCGCCTGCTGAAGTCAAGGCAACACTTTTAGTTCTCCTGTGTAATCCTGTGTTTTAGTCTAAAAAAACAGGCGCTGCTGGTTACAACATCTAAATTAAAGTGAAAAAACTCACTGAATGATTTTAAGGGGACATATTCTACTATGCCTTTCCTTATTTTCAGTTATTTATAATATGTTACAATTTCAGATGTCCATGTTAAATGTGGCTAACGTGTCAAATAATGAGGTAAATGTATGTAGAATTAATTCCTGTGAGCTTCAGACTGCTCGGTTTCCAAGTTTTTTTTCTACTTTCAGCCCGAGCTGATGTCAGCATGTGACGGATTTTTTATATGGTCATTAAATCCACACACAGCGCACCAGTTCACTACTCTACTCTGCCAACATTATGACATTTTTTCATTAGTCTAGGTGCAGTCACACCGAGCCATGACTCCATTACACAGCACCACCAAGTTAAATAAGTAGTTTACCTGGCACGGGGGACGGGGGTCTTAAAGAGACACGAGCTAAGATTGCATGTTAAGAGACAGAGGCTGAACTGAGAGGCTGCATAAAGAGCCACTGTAAGATACATGAGGAGTTTTTTGAATTGTAAGTCATGCTTTACTACTCTCATGAATCTCCAAAATGATAATGGAGCTGGAAATGAGCATCATAGGTCCCCTTTGAAGGATTTTAATTTTAGCCTTATAGGCTACATAAAGCTGAAAAGGTCATATATCTGTGTGATATTTACTTTATAAAGTAAACAAACTATTACAGTTGCATCACCCATCTCTACAGGAAGAAATAATAAACATGTTATGTGAGAGAAGCCCCCTGCTTATGGAGCGATCTCCTCTGTGGAGAGAGGAGGACAGAGACAGAGACTGATAAATAAACACAGCATGCTGTTATGTCACCACTCCCCCATGGGAACAGCATCTCTGTCTGTCTCTGTCTCTCTCAGTGCGTCTCTGTCTCTCTGTCTCTCTGTCTCTCTCTCTCTCTCTCTCTCTCTCTCTCTCTCTCTCTCTCTCTCTCTCTCTCTCTCAGGGGGCTCTCTCTCTCTCTCTCTCTCTCTCTCTCTCTCTCTCTCTCTCTCGTCATATGACTAGATAGGATGTCTCAGTTTTATGCCTGCAGTCACCAACCGGGTTATTTTCTTGTCACATTAAGGAGAGGTAAAGCCTGGAGGAAACAGCCTCTAACTAAAGATACAGATGCTTTTCAAAGCAGCTCTTCACTGCCCTCTAAAGGCTTCTAACTGCAAAGGGGGCGTTCAATTGTCAGTTATTCTTCATTTTAATTAAAGTTGTAGTGTGTAGGATTTAATAACATCTAGCAGTGAGGCTGCAGATTGAAACAAACTGAATACCCACCCACCATCACTCAAAGAGTGTAGAAGAACCTACAGTGGCTGTAAAAAAAAATGTGTAAGGCCTATGTTGATATGAAGGACTCAGATATACTAAATAAAACATAATTATGAATTATATATTCCATTTCTCCTGAGTTGTGTTCTACTAGATGACACAAAATCTAACACGCACAACCTTTAAAGTCCCCTTTCAAAGTACCTCAAAAATGCGTTTTTTGCAGATATGATTTATGTGCAGAGGTTGACACTAGAAGGCTGTTCTCACATTCATCTGCTGAAAGTGGAAAGTTTCTCTGGGATCATTGAACATCTGAGTTTAAGGCACGGGCCTACGAGCGTGATACGTGACGTCACAATTCATTTAAACTAATTCTGGTCCAATATTGAACTCACATAAGTGTGACGCGGAAACTTGAAGCCTCCAGTGGAAAATACACAGAGAATGAGTGAAGTTGGAGACAGCTTGTGCCCAGCAGTTAAACTTTTGAAATGAAGACTATTTACATATTTAAAGATTATGGATTTTTTTTTTCAACAACATAATTAACTTTTGTTGTGGAAAAACAATTTAGACAAATGATTATTCAAAGTGTGTTTTATATAAATCTTAAAAAATGACTGGAGGGGATCATTAAATGTTTTGCTCATACTCTTCGACAGCTGACTGGCATGCCAACATCTCCACAAAATTATCGTAATATAAATTCCCCTGCTTTCAGTGTGCTGACAATTAACTAAATATATTTACAATATGCACAATACATAATAAGCAAACTGTTTACCCTCAAAGGTAAGAAATTCACTTAATTAATAATAACTTAATAACTTTAATTTGCCTCTTGATCTGATTTTTCAGGTTATTTTACTCAACGTTTAATTGAATACTGAAGAATTAAGTTAAGTTTGTACCCTAATTAACTCAGTTTGTACCTTTAAGTTTTTCATTCTTCTGGAGACTATCACAAAAACACAGCACAGGTATTTTCACCAAATTGCTGAGCTTTTACAATACTGGCCCTCAAGGGTTTTTATATTATGTGGACCTTTTTTTCTGCTGCTTCGTCAATCTGCCTATTTGAAAGCTTTTTTTTAATCAAACATTGCAGCAATTTGCTTTTACAGACTGCACTGGAAGTAATCAACCATTAACAGGCTCCCGTCTACTACCTACTTTGTCCTCTAGGGGACATCAGTCACATTCATGCGTGACTAACCGCCATCTCAACCATTCAATTAATTAAAATCGAATTTTCTTAATTGCAGACTGAAATGATTTGATGTGAAGCAGCTGTCTGGTGCTCACAAATAGAAGACTTTGGAGTGACCTTCACTGGCAAAACAGAAATGAGCATTTAACAAAATGCTCATAATAATTGTGATTAATAGCTGTGATCACATTAGCTGGAAAAGTAATCAGGATTATCATCTGTGCTACTATAAGGAAGTCTGGAAGGAAACTCTTACCGGCACAGAAGATACGGAGTTGCTGAATGGGTGATATAAGGTTGAGATGTGTGGTGAAGAGGTCCACAAACGCACCGGGATACACCACAAACATGAACATACCGAAGCCATTAACACGCACCTGCTCCCTGAGGGAACAGTAAAAATATATTAGATGCTGTAAAAGGAACCTGCATATTTTTAAAAACCAGCAGAAGACATTAAGTACAAGTGTACAGGATGCACATCCTACTGGAATTAAAATGTATTTATTTACTGGGACTGTCAATCAACTTAATAAAAACCCAAAACGAATTAATCCCACAATTCACTGTGATCGCCTTTTTATTTTTAATATTGAAGCTTGTAATAATGGATATTAAAATGTAAAGTCACAACATTAATGTATAATCAACAACAAAGACATGCTTTAACATTCAAATACTATTGTTTACTAACATCTTTTTAACTTTAAGTACAGATTCTCTTCTGTAAACTACACATTGCTTGCGTTATCTTCTTGTATTGTCTTGCACTGCAGTATAAAACCATCAAACCATTGACTGTCAGCTTGAAAGGCAGATTTCTTATATGTACTAACAGAAATCATAACAAAACCCAAGCCTGTATGTTAAAATGCCACATAAAATCCAAAACTAGCAAGACCATTAAAATCAGCTTAGAGGGCAATCATTTTTATATGCACTAACATGAATGATAATTAACAACAACAAATGTGTTCAAGTGCCAGTTAAATTTCATCAAAGTTCAAAATAGTCCTCAATCCTACAAGAAAGGATTGAGATTCATACACGAAAATTTAGCCTAACTTTGGAGCGTTATTTTACCCCCTTCCTGAAAAGCAATCATTGGTTAGTAACAGTTTATGTCTCAAGTCGTCTAGTTTCATATGACAACAGAATCTACACTCTAGCTTTAAAACTGAACCTTCTACAGCCTCTGAAAGACAGTAATGTGTTTATCACATTCATTTTTTAACAAGTATTTCAAATTAATTAAAAGACAAACAAAAATAAAACAAGTTCATTTTGACAGCACTATCATTTACACATCTGGAAAACACTTGAGTGTGTGGCTAATGAGCCTTGTTCTCCGTTTAAACAAAGCAAATGGCAAATCAGTGTTAGTTCAGTTTTTAGCGTAATTATAATTTACTGTCAATCAATCAATTAATTACTTTATTTGTTCCCAAAGGAGCAATCAGTTGTGCAGCAGCGTAACTCAGGATAATAACACAAAGCCCTTTAACACACACATATAAATATAAAAATATCAGAGTGCAAAAGGAAGCGGAGTACACACATTAAAACACTTTAAAACAAACAGTTTTAGTATAAATATATAAATAATAAAGGATTTGGGCCCCGAGTTGCTCTGTGTGCTTAAATCACATTCTGCTCACAGAGTTGAGAGATGGCAGAGGGGATGAAAGACTTTCTATATCTGTTAGTTTCTGCTAATGGGAATCTCTGGACGTACATGTAGAGGATGGGAGCTGTCACCTGAATGGACTAATTACCTGTCTATATTATAAAAACAGCTCAGAGTAAGCTGTCACCGCACAGGATATAATAATAAATCATAATGCAAAGCTGCTCGTTAAGAAACTGTGATAAAACTATGAAAAAACATTATTTTTCTATTTCCCAGACCCCACTGTGATGTTTGTCTGAGTATAAAAACAATAAAAACATCAACTGACATTTGATGATATTTTATCAATATTAGCTCTAGTTGTTATGCACTAGTGGTGGTATTTGAGTTAATCTGTTTTAATTAATTAGACTGTTTTGAAAAATAACTTCAGGGCAAAACACACAGAGATATGAGGGATGATGAGCTTTAGAGTTGTTCCCTGCTGTTGCTACTCCCGATAGTCAACTAAAAAGGTCACAAAATAGCTAACAGCCTTTAATCCCCCTCTTTATTTACATGCACTTACATTAGTCACCTCTGTCCTATTTTTCTGTCTTAATGGACTGTAGAGGCTCTTCATCCTGCTCGTTGACAAGCTAACATATTGTGTTTTGACGTTTGTGTGTGTGTGGTTTTTTTTACCTCAATGCTGCCACAGCGTGGCCTAGCTCATGTATAACTCCACTGAGCAGCAGGGCGGTGAAGAAGTACGCCAGCTGACTGGTTGGCAGATTGACACCTGGGATCTGAAGAGGAGAAACAAGCAACTATGTTGATGCAGAAAAATAACAAACATCCTTAATCACCATTCTCAGGAAGACATTTTTCTCAGATTTTTTAACATTCATGATATGATTTGGTCATTTATTTGCCCTGCAGATTTGGAAAAATATACGCTCATTTGTATGACTAAGCTGTATTTAATTCTTCCATTCCACTCCTTTTTGTCTCCTCTTCCATATTAATTGTTTCATGTTTTGCTGAAGTTGTGGTTTCTGTGTGGTTTTCCTTCACTGATGGCTGTGTGGTGCACTTTCTGGTGCTCCAGGCTGAATACTCAGTTATAAATGGCCTCCTAATAGCTCCCCATGAATCACCTGCAGTGGTCCACTGGGGATAGTGCTCACATTAATGCATGGCTATTTGACACCTCAATGAATAAAAAGTGAACAGGGGAAAAATGCTAAATAAGAGCCCTCCTCATAACCCTCATTTGGATTTAACAGGCTTTGTGTGAACTTCCAAGGGCATTTCTGCTGTGAGTTGCTGTTAATCTCCGACCCTGCACACTGAAAACTACGGGAAACTGCTCATAATTCCATTTTAAGTGAATATCTGATCTGTCTTTATTCTACACAGCAATGCTTGCTTTTTACATTCATTAAAAGAACACAAACTCATCCTGCACCTGTTTAATGTATCTAAATTTCCTCTTTTGTGAATCACATGTAAAAGCTCATAAATGCAGGTAACTGTGTGTACATACCACCACCTGCAGGGTCTGCTGACCTCCCATCCGAGGGTTGTCTGTGGTCATCTGAGCCAGCGTCTGCTGCAGCGTCTTCACCAGCAGCACCACTGACCCCAGCATGGAAACTATACCAAACACCAGACCGCTGCTGAACCTGGGAAAGATAGCATTGATGTAACAGAGCAATTATTTCAAAAGGTGAAATTGAACAGAACTTTATTAGGTTATAAATGTGATATAATGATCTGAAAACTAAATTGAAGCTTGGACACAAAAGCAGAAAAGATCCACAGAAACCCACAACTTAAAGGATATAAAAGCTTTTTTCACAAAACTCTACTCTAAAAGATTATCAATTAGTAGTATTAAAGGAAGACCGGCCCACTTGTTTTGACTTTATATTTGATTAAGTACCATTTAAAATGTTTTCCATAATGGGCACTCATTCCTAAATGACAATATTTCGATAAATTTGTATTCTAAAACAGTCTCAAGTTACTTTAATACACTATTTTGTGTGCTTCAAAAAAAAATAAAAAATCTTTGCATTACTTTAAAAACATCCAACTATTGTCTTTCCTGTCAGAAATCTGTCATTCTTTACTTGACATGTTGTTTTGCTTTCTGATAAAATATCTCTGTATTGTTTGCCACCTTCAGGGCAGCCTTGTTGATCCTTGCACATGTTTAAAGGTTCAATTTATTCATCTATAACAGGATGGAAACTACAGTGCCTTCGTCCTGTGTAGTAAATGAATACACACATGAAAACCATCAATAAAAACAACATAAAAATCAGCAAATCATAAAAAAACACCAAATAACAATATAAAAGTTAAATGGGTAAAATCCCAATTTACTGGTTATAGTGCTGTCACTACTGGCACCAAGAAAGCTTCAGTGAAGATGCAACCACAGAGTGGTGAGTGTTTATTATGGGGTCATTACGGAGGAATTCTCACCACAGGTAGAGGGCTCGGGGGTTGATGCGTGCGCAGTATGCAAACAGCCGGTTGAACATGGTGGTCTGCCATCTCACGTGGAAAGGAGACAGCATCAGCCCCCGACTCGCCAGCCATGACTCGTAGCTGATCCGGTGTGTCGCTGACGACTGCAGGAGTCAATAGAAAAGAGGGAAAGGTTATCGAAAAGGGTGATGACCAACTCAATGAATTCCTTTAGTTCAGTGTTATGATAAAAGCCCGATCAATACTACATTTTTAAAGTAGAAAACAACATTATTTAAGAGCTTTAAATGCCAGAAAATAATATACTATACATATTTCTTTATTAGAGCTGCAAAGATTAGTCTATTAATCAATTAGTCAACTGACAGAAAATAGCAATTTGATCTCTAAATTAATCATCAAGTAATTTGTTCCCAACTAAGTTCCCAACCTAGAAGTGGGACCCCTCCAAAGGGTCATCAGATAAATTTGAGGGGTTGTGAGATGATTTATGGACGACGAAACAAGAAAAAACAAAGTTCTGATACACACATTTTCAGTTTTAGGACTTTTTTACTCTACTCTTTGATTTTTGGTGAAATATTGAATCATTTGAATAGTTTAGAGAGAAAGAACACTATTGTGTGGAGCTGTTAACAACTCATAGACATCAGAGATGTGACCCCGACTACACGCTGATTTCATTCATATTTAACAATGTATTGTATTTTAAAAGCTTGTGTTATTACCCATTGTGTCAAATCTTCATCTGAAAACTCATTAACCCTTACATACTGTTCAGGGTCAAATTTTACCTTTGGTACCGTATACCATTTTTTTACCCAGACTTTTCCTTTTCTTTTTGTGACCTAAACTGGATATAAAATGCATAATTTTGAGCTGATTTTTGAAAATGTTTGTGAAAAAACAAGGTTATTGTATTAATCATATTCTATAACATGTGCCCCATTATCCCAAAAAGTGATAGTGAAAGTGAAAGTTAAATTTTTTTCCCCATAAATAAACAACATACACTGTGTTTGCTCTCGGCCAGCTTCATTAAGGATGAATCAAACATTTATTAATAACTGATAGGGATATGACTGACAGAATATGAACAGAATGTAAAGGTTAAAGCTGTTAAATTAATTCAGAGAGGTAGAAAGTACAATATTTCGCTCTAAGATTTAATGGAGTGGAAGAATAAAGTAGAAGAAATACTCAAGTTAAGTACAAATACCTCACAATTGTACCTGAGTTGCTTAAATGATGGTTTTATCAAGGTGATACATAAAAACCTGTTACACCCCTTCAATGACAACATAACACGTGCTGTTGCATCCCCTGCGTTAGCTAGCTCTACTAGAAATGGCCTTTTTTCACGTACTGTAGGGTTGCTTACAGGCTTATTTAAGACCAAAAACAATGAGCATGTATTCACCCTCAGCAGTGTGTCGGCGAGATAGACCGTACACCAGACTGCCACCACACACACCAGCAGAGGCACAGGGATCATGGTGCATCAACAATCCCTCAGCGGACACAATGAACCAAAGTGCGCCGTCAACATCGCTCCGTCTGTCCGCTGTGAGGTGATAACATACAGGCTTTGTTGACAGAAATGCTGTGAATGGATGATGGGAAGAAGAAGAAGCCGCCCGTCACCGCTTCCCTAAACACACTTCCCGGTTGCTCTTCTTCTACTAGATTAAAAAAAAAGGTGCATTACCGCCACCTGTTGGACTGGAGTGTAAAGCAACAACAAAAACAATAACAGCAGCAATAAAACATTACGTTCTCTTTACTAAACCTGTTTGCTTCAAGGTCCCCTATAGTTATTCATTGAGAAATCTAAAAAATGCTCTGCTTCAAACAATAATCTGTGTTCAATTCAATGCCTTTATTGTCATTTGCACAGCAGTACAACGAAATTGTGTGTCTCCTGTGGCTAATACACATAAAACGGCAACAGCCAATAAACATAAAACAATATACAATGAGACACATAAAAGACACTGTGTTTAAAAATAAATAAATATATATATATGAAATGGCAGTAATAAATAAATATAAGAGGTAGTAATGAATACAGAATAAATAAAAGCAGTAGTTCAGACTTAATTGCACATGCCTGCACATCTGAGGTGGATACACAGTATGCACTACTGCACAGTTAATGAGTTTATAATTTTAGTGGCAATTAAAACTGTTAAGGAGTCTGGAAGTGTGAGATTTCATGGACCTGTATCACCTTCCAGAGGGCAGCAATGTGAAGTGTGAGTGTCCCAGGTAAGAAGATGATATTTGTGGCCCAACGGAGACAACAGCTTTTGTATAGATCCTTAAGTGCCTGTAACTGAGTACCAATGAAGTTTTGGGCTGGCTTGACAACCCTCTGGAGAGCTTTCCTATCAGAAGGAAACAAGCAGTTTTTGGGACAGTTTAGATTTTTTCAGTGTTCTCAGAAAGCATTTTAACATGGTATAATTATCACATTAAAATGTGCATAATCAATCTTCTTCTCCCACATTAAAAATTCAAGAATCTATATTTTATTCCAGAAGTTTACACTGCTGGACACAACATTTCTAATACTTGCATTCTCAGTATATGTGCACCGGAGGCTTCACGTTTCCATGACACACTTAAGTGTAAGTTGAATATTTGATGAGAATTGGCTTCCAAACTACTGTAGTTGTGAATCATGTTCATAGGCCCACCCTTTAAAATTGGGTTTTCAATGAGCATATAGAAAACTTTTTACCTTCAACATATGCATCCTGTTAATACACACACATTGTTTATTTACACTCAAATCTGTATTTATATCTACATTGGTATTCATACTTCTATTAATATTCTGTTTTTTGACACACATAGTTTTTATCATGTTAATATGCAAGCACATTGTACACACTTACTACGCAGAAATGTAAATTACTGTCACCTTTCTTACACTGTTATGTTTGGGTTTATGTGTATTGCTTAATTTTCATGTTTATTGCTTCTTTCAATGCTCATATCAATTTCCTTCATTCATCCTTTAGACGTGTTACTAATTGCAACACGTGCATGATCCAGTTGAGTAATTACTTATTTTATGAAGTGTTTGATTAAGTCCTGTGTGCCTCAACCTTAGATGGGAAATAATTGCTTCATTTCTTCGGTTCCTGCCCAGGTTCCTTCCAGTGCCAACATGTTTTTGTATGATGTTGAGATTTCTTCCTTTGATATCTCAGTATTCTTGCCACACTTTTTGCAAATGACTTTTAATGATAGTTTTGACCTTAGTTTTGCATAACAGGACCTGCATACTAACAGACTGTGATGTCAGCGTTTGTTTGGGTAGTACGCCCTCTTTTCCTTCCACACCTACACTGACAGGAAACCAAATGAATATCTTATCTGTATGAATTCCCGGATCTGATGCTTGTGAGTGCTGTCAAATTATCAAAAGCTATTAATGCATTATTTTGTTTGTTTTCTTCCATCCGATTCTGCTGGCTCTTCTCCTACTGTTTATAACAAATGCAGCCAAACGGAGCACCACTGCTGCCAAGCGTTGAACAGAACATTCCTGGTAAAAACCCTTGTAAAGAAAGGAAAATATTTAGGAAAAGAGCACCTTCTGAGCTGTTTTAGATTGTTTTTACACATATTTTTTAGTCATTTAATACTTTGTTACACATGCAATCTCCATACACACTATATTTACAATTTTTGCTGGATTGCATTAGATTGCACAGGTGTTCCTAGTAAAGTGCTTGGTGAGTATATGTCACATATTCACTCCTGCACAGTGCTACCATAGCAATACCCACCTGACTTGCACTAATGCACAGTGTATTATAGTACACTAATACCACTGAAGTGTGCATTTCAGCTATCACAGTTTGCACCTGGGTGCATTCTCATTTTATAAAGATTAATTTAGTTGTGTATGCACTAGTTTTATCTTACTAATCACACATTTTGTTGGCTTCAGTGCAGGTCAGAAAAAAAAGCCATTATTACTTCAAAGCTCATAAAAGTCTAATCAAGGTGGTAAATCTATCAAGCAAATTCAAAGTTCTCTTCCCCCTTTGTATTTGAATTTGTTATTATGTCTTTAGTGATGCATGTGATGTGATTTATAACTGTCAACATGTAAATGCCGATATTAAACCCAAGAAGGCAAAACAATCACTATGTCCTTTTGAAGATGGAAATCACCCTGGTTGTGAGTTACATTCATTTGACAGGTACTTGTCCGTCAACATGATTTAAAATAAGTTACTGTGTTTAGCTGTGAATATGTGCATCGGATAATTTTTTTTAGCATGCTTCAACCAGCAAGCTGTGTACAGATCATGCTATCATGCCTTGAGATGGCTTTTGTTGTGATTTGGCACTACATAAAAAAAGATTGATTGATTAATTGATGATCATGTTATTGTGTCCCATGCATTAAATAAGTTGTATTGCACAGTGTGTTTATATTGTGGATAAGTGATGCACATTTGCTACTTTTAATCCTGCTGCCATGCTTTAAATTTATGTAAAATAAAACAACACCCAACAACAGAATACATTGGTTACTGGCAGTGCAATCATAATGACTTCAAAAGGGGAAAATCTTTAACAAGAAAGAAAACTCCATATATTTGACCCAAAGCATTTTCAGGCAAAACCAGTCCTCAAAATGGAGCCCAGAATAATCGATCAGGATTACAGGGTTTGAAGAGATACTTTGGTTACGCTGCAACAATATAAATGAAAGTGAGTGTCTGGATATTGGATTTCATCCTGGCAAAAGGCCAGGGAGGTTAAAGGACTCCAATAAATGTTGATGGCCCTGAGACAACAGGGAGACAAGCACCTAGTCTAGCCGAGTCATTTAGCCATAAATATGGCCAAGGGAACATAAAACTGCTTGTGAATAAAGCCTTGTGTGTTGATGCACGTTAATATAGCCACAATTCAGTGTCTACAGAACCTCCAACCTGTTAGCATATTAATGTTTTATTTAAGAAATGTGATGACTCACTTCACAAATTTCTAGAACCCACTTCTTTCTTTGTGTCTCCTCTTTGATCTGTTTCTTTATTTATTCACAGTATTGCTGTGGATGGTCAGTGCTAATGACAGAAATGTGAATTTAATTCTTTGCAATAAACATGTTCGTCAACAGCAACTAAAATGGAGACACTAAAACCTTGAGACACGAAAACCTGATCTGTTTGCTCACAGTCAGTTAGGCAAATGTCCACGATGTTAATGAAAGATGTCCAGCCATCAACTGAAGTGGTGTAACAACATGAGCAGCTTGCACAGACAAACAGGACAGATGCCTCCATGTACAGGTGGCCTCCAACCTCTCATTTCCTGCCAACTCAACAGCTGCCTGTGGCCAAGAGAGACGAAGTGTCAGACAGTGAAAACTATTATCTGACCTCTGATGAAAACCTCACAGGGTCAATTCATCACTCATTTGATTAGCCATTGCTACCTTATTTAAAACCTTATTTATTATCTTAATCCTTGCCCCAAACCTACAGCCAATGCACACACACCTGAGCCATCCCAACCTTAAGCTAAAGTCCTAAAAAGCTCTTTGAAGAAGTGCAATCAGGCTAAAATTGTCCTCATTGAGGTTATGAGTCTATCCTTGAAGCTCACTCTCACTAATACAAAATTACAACACAACACAACACAACACAACACAATAAACCCACAAAGCAGAAAACTGGAATAAATGCAACTTTTAGCTTCTTCATTGGCATTCAGGCTTTTACATATAATTTTATACTCAATATTAGGAATATATTGAAAAACTCACTGTGCCTCATAGAAGAAGAAAAACAAAAATTACATAAATCAATATAAAATAAAATATGATGTTGAATTAAAATAAAGAAAGCAGTGGAAAAATAATTAAATAATAAAAAGAATACTACACATTTTCTTGTCCTATTCGGCATTATTTGTTTTTAAAACTAGTTTTCAACACAGGGCCCAAAAAATTGGTTAAACTACACAAGCCACCTTAAGCTCTTTATCTTTTCAGTACATATTTTGCGTTCGTGGTAAAAATGACCAAATAAATTTGCATTTACTCAAATTACTACACAATAAATGCTATACAGCAATTGTGTCAACTGAATGGCTCCTGGGGGTTTGGGGTCAGGAGGTAGTTACCCCTTTTCCATACTGGTACTCCATCCATGCCCATAAAGCCAAGAGCTATGAAAACGTCATCCACATCTGCATATCCTGAGGAAGTGTGCAAAACAATCAGCCATATTATCTCATGCTAGAACACCCACAGACCTGTAGAGCAGCTACAGAGTAGTGCAGTTCCAACGCAGCACCAAACTTTACATGTTGTTATCTCTTAAGATTGTTTGGGTTTATTACAAAACTTCAACTACCCACAATAGAAAGTGCTCAGTAATGTTCAGGTACATCATGTTAAGTAATACAATGACCACATTCAGTGATGATGGTGTTTGTCTGTAATAGGCTAGGGTTGCCCTCGCCAACAGGTAAGACCAGTGTATGTGTGGGTTGCATTTGCATAGTCTGAAATACATAACAAGCCTACAGTTTGAGTTGCTGTATTTTACTACCCGGGCACACTGTAGAGTAGTAGATACAGAGGTGGATTTCGTGTGGTTGGGTGCAATGAAGGTGGACAGCTAAAGAGTTGAGTAAAGTCCTGAAAGAAAGGTAAGTGGAATATACAAACACATACACACACACACACACACACACACACACACACACACACACACACACACACACACACACACACACACACACACACATATATATCAAGGTACTTCAAATATATAGAAACAGATGAGATGATGAACAGATCCATAGAAAGAAACACACTCACACACACGCGCACGCACACACACGGGCTTAAAACTCATTCTACGTTTTTAACGCTGGGTCGGGTTCCACTCAGGGAGTTTCATGTCTCTCTGAGCCAATCAGGACGAGCGGAAACAGGTCAGGTAGCTGAAGAGGACCTCAGAGAGAGCAGAGCGCAGGCAGGGCAGAGCAGCCACACACGCCAGGAGGTAAGAGAGCAGACACACACACACACATGCACACACCTATAACTCTGTGAGATCACAGTTCTCATCTGGGCTTGTGCTTCTGCATCTGCGTATAAATGTAGACATACCAGCATAACTACTTCACTGAGTATGAGTGTGTGTGTGTGTGTGAGCATGTTTAAATGAGTGTCAGAACAGAAATAGGGCAGTGCCATTTTAGTCACTGAAATAAGGTTTTTTTCAGGACTGAAGTGCCAGAGTTTGTAAAAGATGCAGCAAAAATGACTGTACGTTTCATATATATGCATGTGCACATGTGCACAAACACTTATAAGTATCCTAAGATAAGAGAATCATGCTTAAATGCTCGAGTGAAGTTAGGTTTTGCTGTTAAATCATTGTTACATTTAACTGTAATTAAAGCTCAAAAACCTTAAAAAAACATATTGAAATTAGGGAGACCCAAGTGCCCTGTGCTCCTGACTATGTTTTGATCTGTCCCCGTGTGTGTCCATGTGTGCCTGAAAGTGTGTGTGTGTGTGTGTGTGTGTGTGTGTGTGTGTGTGTGTGTGTGTGTGTGTGTGTGTGTGTGTGTGTGTGTGTGTGTGTGTGTGTGTGTGTGTGCGGATAGAAAGCAGGTCCCTTCTGTGTATCACTCTTCTATTTATAGTGAGAACAAATCCCAGATATGAGAGGAATCCTTCTACCACTTAGAGGCAGAGAGAGAAAGAGAGAGGGTGGGGAGGAGAAGAAAATAGAAAGAAAAACGTAAGAGATGGAGAGTCGAAAGGAAAGAAGTGTATGATCGAAAGAAAGTTTTTGTGAAGAGGCAAGAGAGTATAAGATCAACCATTAGACAATACAGTGTTGTGCAATCAACAGGTAAGTTGCATTTGCTTTGCTTATATGTTTTCAAGTGTGACATGTTTGATTGACAGGTATATCTAGGCCTTCACTGTCATTTTCATTCAGATTTAGGTCATTTTTTAAATGCAGCAGTGTGGTAGTTGATAAATTGCAGGACCACTCGATGTTGAGCACTGAAGAAATTGTACTGAACACTGTATTTTGTGTTTGTATATTTACAAATGTACACCACATTTTTTGTTCACAAATAATAACTTTTAATGCTGGCATTACCTTATTTTTTGCAATTTGTCAACAAATCAAAAAAATGCATCAGTCCATCTCCCTGTTTTTACAGATACGCTATATGCTTATTCCCTTTTTTTAAATGAGAAGACTGACATGTTCACATAACTTGAAGCCAAATCCAGGAGACACTTAGCTTAGCTTAGCATGAACATTGGCTATATTTCTGCACGTCTTGCTTTTATCATACAGGTTTTGCAGAGCTTAAACAACTCAAATATAACATTGTGAACTTTAGAGGTGTTGGTAGATGTTTTGTTTTGTTGGGTTTTCTTACCTTGTACCTAAGCTAGCTGTTTATCCCTGTTTCCAGTCTTTATGCTAAGCTAAGCCAGACAAGTGGATAAACTAATTTGCCAAAACATCAAACTATTGCTTTTTAAAAAATGGTCACAATCATATAGTTTTGTTTAGCTTGTAGTGTTGGGTCATGTTAGTGGTATAAAATGAACAGTTCAAGAGTTGACAACAATGGTAGACTATGGCACAGACAAATGAGCTATATGGCTTTGGCAACATATAAAGTACATGTTAGCTTAGTCCAAGTCTTAATATCCATTAGTTTAAGAGGAGCAAATTTCTTTTTTCTTTTTTTTTTACTCATATATTCATTTTTCTGTACTGTACATGCAGCCTCTGCTCTCTCAACACGTTCTCTTGTTAATATTCCTGAAGTACAGTAATAACTTCACGCACTGACGCTTCCACCCAAAGTCATTCACACACCCACAGATACCATGCGCCTTTTTGTTAGGTTGACTGCACACAAGTATAAAAGGTATCAACATATGAACATTTGAATAACTCAAAGTATGTGGAATAATTGTGTTTGTACGGAAGCCGAGAACGGCAGTGCTTGCGTGCTTATTATTTTAATGCTGTTATCTGTAGAGACCACAAGTTCATTTATCTCGTTATCTGGAGTCATCTCCCTCACATGGATAGCTAAACTACTTAGATTAAGATATTGGATTCAAATCTGTCATGTTAGTTCTGCAGCACACTTTACTTTCTCTCATTAAGTCTAATACAATGAAAATGTTTAAAAGTTATTGTTTGGTGGTACTTTTCCTACATTTAACATCCTATCATCATCATGTTATGACCAGGGGTTAATCAACCTGCCATTTCACTGTGACACAGAATCTCATTAATAAAGGTGCTGTTAATAATAATGGGTACTCCTCAGCTTAAATCAGTTGCTACACTCGTTAAGATGCCATTTTTGCATGCTGGCATGGCACTCCTGATCCCTGATAAACATTATAAGTTATAAGAGGAAATGACCTTTTGTTTTCTCCAGATAATCAACACGAGAAAACAAAAGGCTGATTTCTCAAGATAATTCATCACAAGATTTATTACTGCTGGAGCTTGTTGTTCATTTGTTCATTCCTGTTTTCTCCTCTCCACATCTCCATCATATGGATAACTCAACTATTAAGGTCAAGCATAAGAAGCCTTCAGGTGGCTCTTAAAGACATGGGTTCCAATCTGTCTTATGTTGGTTCTTATTCACTCTCTCCAGCCCACTTTTCTTTCTCTCATTAAGTTGGTATCTGGCTGTGACACAGATGTCATTAATAAAGGTGCAGCTAATAATAAAGGGTACTGGATGATTTGACATTTTCAGCTTAAATCAGTTACCAGAGTTGTAAAGATGCCATCTATGCATGCTGGCATGGCTCTCCTGATGATCTCTGATAAACATTATAAGTAAAAAGAGGAAACAGCCTTTTGTTTTTCTTTTGATGATGGGATGATTATCTCATTATCTCGAGATAGCAAAACTTGTTTTCTCAAGATAACTAAATAATTAACTTTTGATTTCGTGACAGATAATGGTATATTAAAAAAATATTGCAAGCACTGCCATTTCAGGCTTCTGTAGTGTTTGTGTATGTGTCTGTGTGAAAGTGAAAGGGCTTGTGAGGCTTTGCAGTGTGGCGTCAGGGGGCAGCTGCTACTCATGGCTAACATAAATATCATCACGTTGTGTGTATGCACGAGCCTGTGTGTGCATGTCTGTGGTTGCACAGTGGAGTGTCCAGGATTTTGCTGTCATTTCAAGGACAGCAAAGCCCTTACTGTATGTTGTGGCACAAACAGCACCTTGGAAACGGTATCCAAGCGCTGCCACTGAACGCAGCAGCCGCAGAGCCTGAGTGAGAGACTCTCTGTTTCTCTGGTCTGCCACTCTGCTTTGAGCGACTGGTAGATAAGCTAAATAGGCCATGGAAACTTCTACGATTAGAAGCCACTTGGGTCAGTGTTGATCTGTGAAGTAGCAGAAGATAGAGTAAAAAATAACTGAAAAGAAGCAGAGAAGAAATGAGGAAGTGCAGGCACACAGTGAGGGATTTACAGAGAATTCATTTAAATACTGTAGATTTTATTTAATTTCATCAGAAACTTTTGCAATTGATAGTTTGCTAAACCCCGACTGTTTAGATTTCCATCTTTGGGCTAAGCTATGTAGTATACAATGATAATGCTGGCAGACACTGAAGATTTATAGATTTTATTTGAAAAAACGAGTTCTTGTTTTCAAACAGAGGTAAACAAACCAGGTTTTACATTTCCAGCTGAAATGAGAACTGTTCTAAATTAATATTAAGCTAATGGTAACTCCAATTACCGTAAACTTAATATTAGCTGATGGCTACAAAGACTGAGGCCAAAGCTGCATGTCACAGGCCAAAAGTCAGTATCCTCAACTGTTAAATTACAGCTGCTCACTATAGAGTAAACAATTGATTGTAAATGACATAAAGAAGTGAACAAGGGAGGGATTTCAGACATGAGTATATCTTAGTTCAAAGTAAATGACCACGTAAGTTGTTTGTACCTGCACTCCAGAAAAACCCATTGGAGCATAAAATGCCACTACAAAATAGGGTTGTGATATGCTTCTGTTCGAAACCATTTTATTTAATTACTGTTAAAAAAAATTATGTTTTATGGTGTGACAACACTGTAGTTGAAGTATGGTTAGGTTTAGACACAAAAAACACTTTGTGATAGGGTTAGAGAAGTGAAGATTGGTCTCCTGCAGATTTTGCCACTGTTTGCTATATAACTATCTAGCCATTCACCCAACCCGCCTCCCTTTTCATGAGGAAGTCACCTTGCATTGATGCCATCTGAACTGCGTCACTTCCCTGGGTCCTAATTACTACAGCCACTAGATGGCGTCTGTCACTCAAACGTAACTATAGGCTGTTTTTGGCAACTGAATTTGTGACCTATGGTGTCATTTTTCGTAAGAGGACAGGCTCATTTGTTCAGTTTGGAACTGAGGCCAACCACTGTGATCGATAAGCCAATTTAGATCCTGTTGCTGCTGTTCCCGCTCAGAGAGGGCGACTGTCAGTAAAGGAAGGTGGAAGACATTTAGATTCACACTTATACCCTGTTATATACCTATACATCACCATACCCAATTTAAGTGTCTTCTTTTTCTCTCTCTCTATTTCGCACTTGCTGTTACAGTTTTATCTTGTCATTCCCCACTGTCTCTCTGTCTCCCTCTCATGAATGATTCAGAGAACAGTCCCTCTACCTGATTCTCTCTGTAAGAGTCGCTAAGCAACTGAAATGCTATCCCAGGCCTTGAAAACCCACAGAAAGTCACAATGTCCCCAACATGCACACATAGTCACTCTCTCACACACAGGAACACACAGCTGAATGTCTGTGATCTGTGCTTCCTCCAGGTCAGTGGACTTACCGGGGCGATTATGTCCAAACCTTCGTCCAACGTTAAGGCCCTTCAGGTAAAATAATTTCCTCTGTGTGCACATGAGGTGTTTCTATTAGTGGGTGTACTTGTAGTGAATTTGAATGTGTGTGTGTGTTTGTCTGGATAACATTGTTGGTTGAAGGCCAAATTGTGTACAACCTTTTACTTCTTTAAAAACATCTTACTGTGGGCACAAACAGTCAATAACACTGCATGGGTTTGATTTCTTCCCTGTAAGGATACATTTGCATAAAAGCATTTTATAAATGGCATAATAACTCTCCCTCCTGTTTAAAAGAAAGACCCCAGATGACACATTAAGTATTTATTGGCAAAGGCAAATACAGTTCTTTACTTTACAGTTCGGACTGTGCATATACAGTATCAAGGCTTTATTAGTGCAGAGTTTTAGCAAGGCAAAAGATGCAGGAGCTGTCTGTATTTGTAAATGTGTCTGTGTGTGTGTTAATGGCTTTGCATGTGCATGTCAGAGAGGGTTTCTTCCGTTGTCTCTCTTCTCCTTGTGCTAATTTTCTCATCTAACCATGAGTTAGGCATCAGGACAGAGGATTTCTTTTTTTTGAATAGCAGTACAAAACAAAGATGAGGTTTTCAGTTCAGTCTCTTGTGGCAGATAGTCAAAGAATCAGTTGCCGCACTCCACACATCGTACATTTAACTTAATCACACAGGAGAACAGCAGAGCAGCTTCACAATACAAACATTGTTAACAAAAAGAGAAAAACAGCTTTGTTCAAACCACCATGCCAGTGGTTTTGCACATTGAATGCCTTTACAAATTATTATCACAATAATTAAAAAATACCTTCTATCCTTAACATTTTTACAAACATACCATATCTTCACAGAATATATTATAGAAGGGATTGTTTTTTTCCACACAGCTAATGGTTTCCATTTAATCAATAGAATACGAAAATCAATATATTAGTGTTGTGTGATAGATCAGTTTCAAACGGGGACTTGTTTTTGTTGTTGGTGTATTTACAATAGCCCGGAAAATCCAAAATTTAGAGAGAGTTGCCTATTGAATTTCAGCCACAAATTGCTGGTTTGATTTTCTTCCAAGATACTGCAGCACAAATATAAGGATTAATTAAAGTATTTAGCAGCTGATTCTCAATTATTGGATGTCTGAGCCTTCTTGAACACACCACAAGTGAGAATTGTCATCATGATCACACTGACATGCAGCAATAATGCAACTTTGACCCTTAAAGAAGCAATAAAAGTGCATTAGTGCATTAGCTTTTTTTAAATTCGAATTATGTCTTTGCAGTTTACTTCTCATAGTGCACTTAAGTAAATGGAAACAAGTGCAATGGTTGGCTTGAAAGCAGGAAATTAGCCAAAATGATTATGTCTGATTTGGATTAAAACGTTCACAATCACCAGCATGGTCCTCTAACTTATTCTTCTGCTGGCCATGGAGGTCGATAGCTCATATAGATGCCCTTTTCAATTAGACACTGCTATAAAATAGAAAATAAGTGCCAGAATGAAATTGTTGTTGCAGCCAGATTGGCTGTTAAAATTGGCAAATGCACCACACAAGTAAAATTAAACATTAAAGCTGAACAGTAAAGCTGGCCAGAAGTTGGTATGTCACATGTAGGCCACAAAATAAGCAGAATAAACTGCTTGCTTCACTACATACAGGTAGAGATTAGGTGTCTTGCTCAAGGACACTGCAGCAGATGCAGTTTTTTTTCAACACTTGAATCTTGGCTAAAAAGCCTGATTGAAAGTATTTTTTTTTTCTTCTTCACACCCTATTGCCCCTAAATGTCTGGAGCCTCCTCCCTTATCTAGACTTTCCCTTCAATGTTCACCTAACACTTTCAGAAAGTTTACTCAGGAGGCGAGCTTAAAGGATTAGTTCACCTCCCAAGTAAAAGATTACTTTTTCCTCATCCCCCATGTCACTCAAAACGTCTGTGATGTTGGTAGGACTGGCAGACCAGTTAGACTCTGTGGTTCCATCTCAGCCTCCTCTAGATTAATGGGCAGTGCCATCTTTTTATAGCTCCAGATATCAAGCATAAAGGGGTCCATTACATTTCTCCAAACAGTTTGAGCAGCACCACTGAAGCACTTTGTGTCCCAGTGTTTCCAATATTTCAATATTTACTATTCTAACACCTATTTTCCACTGACATTGCTCAGCAGCATAGTATACACAAAAAAAGAATAGTCTAACTAGGCATATGCTTTGTTAGTAAGAGGAGCAAAGATGAATAAGATAAATAATACCAGATATTTATACACTCGGTGTTGCTGTTCGGCTCTAAATTACTGTGTGCTGCATATGCTGTTTGAAAACATTTTGAGAAGAATACAAATCAAATATGCTTTACAGCTTCTCCATGCTGCTGTGGGGAATTTGAATGTATATCTTCTGTTGGTTTTCATTTCATTGAAAATGCGATTGCATTATTAAAACTGTAGGATTAGGGACATTTTGGATCTGTAACCCCATACTATAGTCTATATGTGAGCATATGTCAGCCCCTGATGAATCGTTTTTTTTACCATTTTTGCCACTGTCACTTGTGAGTCTCGCACTTTATGGTGTATAAATAGCATAGTAAACTGGAATGCCCCTTAAAAGGACTGATACTTGCAAACACACTTGCATGGCCCTTCAAGGGAACACTTATTACAACTTGAGCCTTATTTAGTAACTACTGAGAATGTGGCAACACCACTAAAATTATGTCCAATGGTGCAACAAACAGAATATGACACAGGTTGTAAACCAGTGAATAGTTTATCCAGATTATCTAAACCAGAGGTTTACAAAGTGGGAGGCGGGCCACCACAGGGGGGCTCCAAACACCTCACAGGCATCCAGAAATTGAGTGAAACAAGCAAGTAAACTAAGGCAGAGTGAAGGGGCACCTTTTACCAAGCTCTGTCTGAGAGGGGCCCGCAGTCTCAGACTCTGAAACCCTCATCTAAACCACTTTATTTGGAGGTAAAGCTACAAGTGAGTGCAGCCACAATGTTGCTAATATTCCCAAGAACACTATGAGTGTGCATAACTATAGCAAGAATGGCAAGTTGAAGTTGAACCAGAGGGTTGGGCTGTCAGTTGTATGAAATATTTATGGATAGATTTAATTTTATCATCAGCCTTAATTTTTCCCTTTGAAATATATTTGACTATGCTGCATGTTTGTTTTTTTTAACCTTTACAATCATCTGACTGCTTGTGTTAACAAGTCAAATTAATAGCAACATAAAATCCAAGTTGTAATAACCCATTAATAACACGGGAAAGGCTGAGATGGACTAGTGTGTTTCCTGTAAATTGTATTTGACATATTGGTGAGCATAATGATTGCATTTTCAATTTAGGATTAAATATTTCTTTATAGTTATCTTTGGTTGCGCCTGGTGGAATGTCAGAAGATGATTGCGAACAGCACGATAAGCATAAGACAGTAAACAACTGCAGCCAAAGCAACGTTACAGTAATACAAATCTTAGCGAACATGCCGTGAATGAGATGATTTCTTTTTTTCCAGAACCTTCCTTTCAAACTTTAATCTCTGGGAAAAATAAAACTCTCTCATAAAACAACAGCCAGCGTCCTCAGTAACACACAGCACACTCCCTCTCTGTACAGCTGTACAATATGAGCATATATACAATACATTACAGTACAGTACAATACAAAACACATCAAATCCAAGTGACAGGACGTCAGGGCAGGCAGCTTTAGAACATCAAGTTAGCAGGCAGATCTCTCAGCTCTGTGAGTGTATTTATTTGTGTGTGTGTGTGTGTGTGTGTGTATGTGTGTGAGTGAGTGCGTGTATCCCTATTTTCATAAAGACACAAGTCCCTTTTAGGGATATGATGATACCAGGAAGTAGTGGTGATAATCAAAACAAGGGGTTTTGAAGAAACAGCGGGAGTACACACACGCACAGACACACGCACATGCACAGAGGCAGAGAAGGGAAACTTTATTTGTGTATATGTTTGAAAGTATCTCATTGGCTAGTCCTGCTGTCCATCAGGCTAATTTGAACATCCCGATGGGAGCTCTGCGTCCAGGGGCGGGACATCCTGCGAAGAGGAGAGAGGAGACAGTAGAAACAGAGGAGGTAAGACAACACATGAGAACTGTACACCGTTTCAGTAGATTTATAAAACATGTAATTGATATAGAATTGTTCTATATGCAAACTTATTTCCTTTGCCATATATTACTTTGTTCATAGTTTGTTCATACTACTAGGTTTTATTGAAGTAATGTGTGATTGCAAATGCATTGTTCAAGCAGCTTAAAAGCACACACACATACACTAAATACCCTCCCTCATGTGTAATATTTACTATAAAGAGAACAGTTTGGCTTGGATGATTTGAAGAACTACGATGCAATTTTCAAAAATCCATTTCACGCATTGTATTTTAAAGACATATATATGGGGACATGTCCAGCTGCATGACAATATCTACCTCTGTCTGTATTCTGTTCTTTTTTTATTTCTTTCTTTCTTTCTCTCTCTCAGGCTCAGTCACCAGAGCAGCCGGTGGATGCAGCCCAGACGCCGGAGGAAAAGAAGGCGTTGCCGGGTGCGGTGAAACTGCCTGGGCCTGCTGTCAACCTTTCAGAGCTGCAGAACGTCAAGAGCGAACTACGATGGGTCACCAAGGACTAACAGGTCATGAATCCTGTTTTCTACATTGTTTGGGGTCCCACAAACCCCTCCCTCTTTGCTTTCTCTATTAAAACCCAATATGTAAAAAACAAAAAAAAGAGTATTGAAGTGTTAACCCCTTGGTTTGTCACCAATTTGTGATACGACTACTTTTTACTGTTTTGTTTAGGGGTCAATGAGTTATCAAAAACTTTTATAAATCTCTAATAACAGAACTTCAAATAGATTTATATGGGAATTGTGAGGGTGTGGGGGAGGGTCCTGGGTAGACATTTTCTGTCAACACCAGTTACATAATGTAGTGAAAATTCATTATATTTTAAATTATTTAGAAACACATTGGAGCCCCTATTAGAAGAAGTGCATCAAAAATCGAAATCACTTCAAAATCATGTTTATAAGCAATAATCATACAATTAGGAAAAACCATGAAAAACAAGTAAATAAGTATTTTTGTGGTTTGAATGAGGATCTATTCAGTCCTTTTTTAGTTTGCCGCATTGAACTTGTCAGACAACTGAATATCATAAGCTATAAGCATAAGGTAGAACTTATTCCACCACTGTTTGGATTGCATTAGATTGTACAGGTGCATGTAATCATCTGGTAATTTGTGTATTTATCATTGTCAGTATCTGGACACACCCCTGATCCATTGGTGATAACAGCTTAATTGGAATTTTTTGCCGCAACTCTTTTGTGAGTGTTGTCCATTGCTGACACATCAGGCTTAAAGAGTCCAAAGAGAAAAATGCAAATCAGAACCAAACTACAGAGACACGGCTGAGTTTATGAAGTGAGTCACTGTTTCTGTGTAAATGATGCAAATCTAGTCTAAATTAAATCCATAACTACATACAGGTCTGTATATACAGTACACAAAGAGTAGCCTTTGGGCACTGGAAACATACTGATGAAGTAAAGAATAGTAAGGTTGTAATGTGTTTCCTTCAAAATGTACTCATTTTCCTCTAAATTTAGTAGTTTATAAATGTAACTTCTAGGAGACAATGTTGTTTACGAGCATTTTACAGTTTCAAATCCACCCAACCTGCTTGTCACTGGACTGTGGGAGGAAACCACTCAGACACTGAGACGACATGCAAACTAGAAAAACCCCAGCTGCCCAGGTCATCTAATGTCACGTCAGGTGTTAAAATGAGCAACTCTGACACATCATTACACTCCTTTTCCTATTTCCTAGCATTCATGAACACTAAACAAACATTTTATAAATGGTTTATGACAAAGCATAAGTAGTTGTGAGTGTTTATTAATGTATAGTATTTGTACACTGTATTTGACTATATTGACATTCATTATCTGTTTAAACACAAGCCTCCACTTATTGGTGCCCATAGGAGGAGTTATATAAACACTGTTTCTACTGTATCTGTTTATAACAAACATAATAGTGTGTTGTAAACCATTTCTTAACTGTTCATATGCTTACAAGTGCTAGGTGTTGCTAATCAAGTCATTTAAAGAGTTCATGTGAGTGAGTAAAACGTTAAGTGAGTTATATAATTCAGAGCCAATTCGTTTCAATTCAAAACAGCTGAAAAAATACACCCAACCATTAGATGCCAATGTTGTTGTCATTATATTTCTACTACAGTATGATGCATTCTGATACTGGATGGCATCAGTGAGTCTTGTATCTACAATAATTACATGCAGTGGTCGAGGTTTGCCACATGGAGTCAGTGTGGGCTGTGCAGCTTTTGTTTGGGTCAAGCAGAGAGTGTTGATGCCTCTGTGTGTGGGCAGGAGGGGTTGAGTCAGGCTCTATTTATACTTTATAGGAGTGTGTGTTTTAGAAGATGTGTGTATTGAAGGGCAGTCCGTGCTGTGACTTTCTCAGTGGGACACAAAAACCACAATATACAAACACTGTGGCTGTTCTGCCCTGCCCAAACCACGTGGGAGTGCTGCGTAGGAGATAAATGAGAGAGAAAGATGGAAAAAGAAAAGAAGACACTGATTGAAGTTTCAGTTATGAACACATTTCTCAGAGGCTGAGCTGCTCTGGAAAGAGAAAAAAGACTTCTGTACATACTCATTTTAAGCAGGTTAAGAGTGCATTCACACAGGAAAAGTGACAAAATTAGTATGATATATTCCAAAAAAAGAGCATACACACTAAACCGCTGGATTTTTTTAGAGTGCCTTTAATAGACACTTCCCACAGTCCAAACCACAACAGAAATGGAGGAGTTGTAAAACTGAAAAAGCTTAAGGAAGATTGTAGACGCCTTAGAAATTGGAAAAACATTTCAATTTATTTTAGGGAAGTTTAACTGTCATGGTTATTTTAGTCTGTCAGCACTTATTATATTCACAACATAGCCAAAAATATGCAGGCACTATATTAACACACCCATACTGTATGTAGTTGTTGAACATATTCCAAAACCATAGGCATTAATCTGCTGCTATCAGAGTCTCGATCACTCCTCTGGGAGAGTTTTCCATAAGATTTTAGAGCCTGATTGGAGGGATTTGCTCCCTGGGTACTGATGTTGAAGGCCTGGCTCATTGTGGGTGTTGTTCTGTACAGGCAAGTCGAGTTGTTCCCTCAGCAAATTCGGATTTGTTAGGTTGAAACAGGAAAGAGCCTTCCTCAAACTGTTGCCACACAGTTGGAGGCACATTACTGTCTAAAATATTGTTTTATACTGTTGTATTAAGGTTTCCCTTAACTGAAAACCACCCTCGAAGCAGAAGTTTGTCAGCAGGGGTGTCCATGTGGTTTTGGTAATATTGTATCACTTCCTGTTAGTGTAAAACAAAAGATATGTACTATAACAAGAGTATACCATGAAAATCAGTGTATAACACTGATATTTTTCAGTTGTACTAAGCTAAGTTTGAGCAATAAAGCAGATTTTTGAACCATCATTAGCTAAAAACAACTTTTTAAAAAAGGGCAAAGAAATCCATATATATTGATTCAAAAGAGGACCTTTGAAGCTGTTATTTGGCTGCAGGCTTGCATAACTGCTTCAAATTATGAGGGTCAGTGAAGTTAAATGATGCATCATTTAGCATGGTAGATGATTGTTTATCAGCAACCACTGAGCACCTTTATGCTTCAAATTATTAGCTTTTCTCTTAACCTCTTGTCTTTTCCAATGGGCGTCAGTGTCGCTGTTTGGCTTCATCCACTCATGTCTAACTCGAGGCCTGAAGGCTTGTATGACTAAAACTTGAGTCTTTGAGATAGAAATAAACAGAACATGTGGCAGACAGAGAGGCGGGAAAAGGGTCAAGAGAGAAATAAGAACAGAAAAAACAGGTCTTATGTTTCTTTACAGGAGGTCTGCATCTGACCCTCTCCTTGTCCCGGTCCTGTTGTGTCTCTAAGGGGTCAGCAGCTCTGAAGATGCTGAACGGAGATGGTAAAGATCTCTCACAGTGTCTTTTATCTGTCTTTTTCTTCTAGGAGGCCCAGCCAGGCGCAGAGGAAGGCAGATAATCTACATAGACACAGACTTGCCCACTGCCACCGAAGACTAGCGAAGTACAGTTCAATCTCAACATGTTTGGCAACAGCTTTCGGTGAAGCCAACGTCTGCAGAAAGTGTCCAACATTCACCCTGTAAAACCACCAGGAAGCTCACATCCACAAACTCTCTTTCAATCAGTACTCTAACAGGTTGAAACACTAATAATAGTTTATCTTACCACGTCAGTTGATGTTGTTTTGTCTCTGAATTCAAACTTATATCATAGTTTTAAGAAAAAAAGTACTGTAGAGATAAAGCAAGATAATCTGACTTCTTTGTACTGCAGGTGAGCCTCCATTTTACTTGGACTTTTAGAAGTAAGTTGGATTGCAATAAAGGGATATTCTTTGCTATTTTTGCTTCAGAGGTGTTTTAACAAAAGCAATATGTTAGATCTCATGGACATTTGTTGACAATCGACATGAATACAAGGAATCCACCTTGACAAAAGCAAAAACTGTGATTCCCCTTCTAACTCTGTGATGAACAACATGAAGACACTTCTTTTCCATACTTTCAAATGATTCAGCACTGATTTATACTGATGCTTTCTTTTAAATTATTCATTTCTAAATGTTGTTCATAACAGGTAACACAATTTTTGAGTTCAACTGTACTACTTTTTTTGTTTCAAAATTATAATATTTTTGTTGTTTCATGGTATGATTCCCAGAAACTGCTTTTCTTCAGGAAAATACTGCAATAAATCAAGACGGTCAAAAAAATATCACCAAACTCTTCTATTTATTACTGGTTGCATCTGCTGTTAAAGTAGAGAACAGTGGTGTCTTTTAGAGTTAAAGGATAAGTCTGACAATATTCAATATTTATCTTCATTATCAACAAATTCCATAAAAAAAACATCAACACTGATCCTAGTAACAATTATAGTCTCTGTATCCAAAGCTTGATATAATGTATTCCTCTGTGTCACATAGCTCCATTAATATCCAACTTAGACTGTATATGAAGATGGATATAGTAGGGTGTCATAGTAACCACTGGTTTGCATTGGAGCCGGTTTGAAGCTCAGAGTTGCTCCTTATGTTCTTCGCCATCTTTTCCATTTGCGGCCAGGACCATCCAAATAAGTAATGTGGCCGTTGCCTTCCATACTCCTGAAAAGGGCTCTGCAACCTCAGACTGAAGCAAACACTAGCCTACATCGAACACCGAGCAGAAGAGTTGCCATTCATCGCATTAAATATGGATTTGTCTGATAATATATGGAATTGTCCCATAATTGCTTTCTACTTGCAGCTACTTTCCATAATTATCAGAAGGTGACGTCACTACACCATTGATAGGCGTCTGCTCAGTCAATTGGTATCATTTGCATCAAACCAATATAACGTTCTGTTTCTGTGATGACAGCAAGCGCACAGTAAACAAGTCATGCACCCAGTGAAGTTCAAATCTAAACCTCCAAAAAAACAACAACATGGCGGTGAAAATTACATTAAATGCACTAATGTTAGGGTGGCACTTCAATTGAAGAGTCACAAGTTGCAGGCTAATTACTGGAGTGCCAAAGGAGACAAAAAGGGAGGATAGACAGGAGGACATGGCCGTTGTGTGGACTATTTTGGACAAGAACAAAATCAGACAAGGTAAGCATAAGTTTTGACTGTAAATGTGTCAGCTTATTCTGGGGCAAGAAGATCTGAACAAGTATTTTCATAAATAATTGCAAAAAAGAAATAATTTGGCATACGGACCAACTGTATCAGTCCCAAAGTTAAATATGTGGGCAACTATACATGTTGTTTTGAGTATCCAATCCAATCCAATCCACTTTATTTATATAGCACGATTTTAACAAACACAAGGTTTCCACATATAGGCCAAAATCTAGCAGCATGGCTCAGACATGTTTTATTGCTGTCATTGAATTTGCTTATTATTCACCGATGTGACTACTCATTAAAGAGTCAGAAATTGTCAGGTAAATGGTTGAAGCCATTGCAGCTTCCTTAATGTGACTATGTATAGTTTGGATAGGAATTCTCACAACCAAGTATGTAGTCTTTTTTACATTATATCTTTAGATAAGTCTACTATTGAAGGTTAAGGCAGGTGTAAGACCCATTGTTTTCAACTGAATGAGCATTAATAAAATGTTTGTCATTGGTTGACAGTTGTCAGAGCTCTGCAGTCCTCTGTATTTCCATTTCAGGAAGTTGGCATCCTTAGCGAGCACTGCACATTTGGCTACTTTAACTAAATTGATTTGGCTGTCAATCAACACAGACATCAAACCTACAATAAGACTTCAAATCTTAGTAAAAGTAAGCAAATAATTTGCAAAATGACCACCAACACACGTATCGGAGGCCTAAAGTTAAGGACTGAGACCGTAATGATTGACTTAGTATTTCTAGAGTGAAGTGGACACTTTTTGAATCTACTGGAGCTAGGGGTTGATTGGAGCCAGCATCTAGTGGCCATCTGTGGTAGTTGCAGCTTGTTGTCCAATCAAAAATACATTGATGATTCACTCTTGCACTGAGTGACATGTTCTTTCATCACAATAAACACTGGCACTGTAGTCTGTTTTGACTAAATCCTTCATCTACCATCCTTCTGCCAGAAATACTCACTGGAGCACAAAATCTGCAGCTGAAAATAGTCCGCAACAAAAGCACAACTAACCCCTGTTTTACTTTGTTTGCTAAAACTACAGTGCCCAGCTGTTTTAGGTAATGACTTTTTATTTAAGCCCATTCAGTGGAGTGAATAGGCTTGGAGCTGAGAGTCACAGACAGGTTTTATGAAAGTCAGAAATTATTGAGAGATGGACCGACACATTGTTGGTTTTGGTCTTTTTTATTGGATTTTCTGACAAAAAGACAAACACTGGATATCTTTGCTTTTTTTTTTTCTCCAGTATGCCTGTCCTCGATTTTAGAACACTTGCTTTATGTAATAAGATTTACTTGTTTTTGTCGTTTTGCAAGAAAGAAAACCTCCTCATTGGGGTGTATAAGATAACAAATATCCCACATAAAAAGACAGGATGTGACAGTACACATTTTTAAGGTGTTTAAAGGAGATTATTTCCTAGCAGAAACTTATATTCTTTTCCTGTGGGTGTCAGGAGGCTGACAGTAAACAGAGTCTGCTGTAATACATTAAAAACCCCACTCCATTCAGGCTAAATTAAATTAAACCTGAAACTCTGACAAAAACAAATTAAAACTTCATGTTCATTGAAATGGAAAATTTAGCTTGAAGAGTTTTCAGAGTCACATTACTGCAGACACAAAAAAAGAGGCCTGATATCTCTAACTGTAACATTCTTGTATTACATCCTATATATTATAGGGTTTTAGTTGGAGTCAGGGGCGTCTCTGTGCATGGAGTCACTCTGATCCCGACCTAAACCTCCAAATCCATCTGTTTCGGAAAGGAATGCAACATTACACACATGCCACCATACACACCACAAGCCCTGATACCCCCCCACATCTACCCCATCACTGTGCGTATCCATCAACACATCACATGTCCTCATGCACACACCGACCAACACACACACGGAGCAGCTGTAGCTAAGTTTAGCCTCCATCAGGTCATGGTGGAATATTCACTGCTGGAGTTTTAACAAACCATATGGGAGGATTTGACATTGTGTGGGAAAGATTAAAAACACTTTGCAGTTTCAAAAAGGTGTGAGTCTGTTTTTATTTTTTTTTCTCCTTTTCTTTTGCGAGTAGCCTGCACGCTGAATTTTGAACTGGTGTAACCCTCCCATAAAAACAAACACTGTCACGCACACACAGATACACACTCATCTCTCTGAGTGTGAGCCAGCATCTATTCAGAGACAGTGATCATAACTCACTGCAAAATGTAGGCTGCAGAGAACGCTGCAACAACTTGTAAGTGCACAATGAAACAGAGTTTTTGCATACTGATGTGCATATGTTTTTGTGTAAGCATGTGTTAGATAGACAGTAGCAAATCACACAGCAGCTCAGGATTAATCAGATGACCGTAAACACACTGGACAACTTGGAGCCTGATACTGTAAACAAATCTACTCCTTCCCTCATTATGTCTCCCTCCTTCACTCCCACCCTAAGGCTCCTATGTCTAGATAAAAATAATAGCATGACACCCATGTGCGTGATTTTGAAACACTGCAGGTCATAATGAGGTTAAATGCCTCCCAAAAGGGCACAGCTTACCCAATACAAAAGCTATGTGATACTGGTAAAATCTTTGACAGCTTGGCAAAACGTCTGCGGGTTTGATATGTACCTCGCCTTGAAACCAACAAGCGGTGTCTGTGTTTCTATTTCTGTCGCCATGGCGATGAGGGCATAGATAGGTGCCGTGGCAACCGTGCCCTGGAATCTTGGTGCTACGAGCAGCTGTATTTACCAATGAGTTCATCCACTGGGATAGACACTAAACCTTGTCAGGTTGCCTCTGTGTGTGTGTGTGTGTGTGTGTGTGTGTGTGTGTGTGTGTGTGTGTGTGTGTGTGTGTGTGTGTGTGTGTGTGTGTGTGTGTGTGTGTGTGTGTGTGTGTACGAGTGTGTGTGTTTATACATGCAACTGCTTGTGTGTATGCATGAATTTGGGAGATACTCCCTCCCGGACATAGAGAAAAGGGCAGGGGACAAAATCAAAGCCAACAGAGCTGGACACAGACAGACAGACAGAGGGCTTTGGGACGGTTCACTTTTAAGGGCCAGGGGGTGGTACACAGTTTGTGGGGGTGGGGTGCGGGTGGGGGGATGCAGCGGGGGACAGTTGGTTAACCTTCCTATGTCACATGCCCACTGCTGCCGACAGAGCAGAACAAAAACACAGATGGAGAGATCTCAACTAAGGAGACGCACTCTCAGCTCTTTTCCTCTCAACTCTTTTTGCTCGTTTCCTCCTTCTTGCTTTTAGCGGCCCATTACGATGCTCTCCTACTAACGTCTGATTCTCTTTATGTCAAGCGCTCTTTTGTGCAGCTTGTCGGCTACATCTTTTTTCACTGCACTCATTGCAGCTTTTCCTTTTCTTTCTGTCTTCTTCTCTCTTCCTCCACATCTTTTCACTCTTACTTCTGCCTCCCCGCTACTTTCTAACTAAACTTTAACTCATCCTCTTTTTTGCCTCTTTCTAATAAGCTCTTATTTTCTGTCTTCCTCTCCTTCCTTCCTTCTTTCTCTCTCTGTCTCCTACATTTTGGATGGATAGCTACTTCCTCCTCTACAGTTCCTCACACAGAACTAGGCTCCTCTCTGGTTTCCAGCGCCTGCGCTCTGACAGGAGGATGTGTGATGTCGTCCTAGAGACCGATGGTGTTTCTTTTCCATGTCATCGCGCTCTTTTGGCCAGCTCCAGCGAGTATTTCTGGGCTCTCTTTGGAGACACTACAGCAGAGAGGTTAGCGGGCTCCATTAGCCTCCCAGTGCTAACACCTGAGGGTTTAGGCGCGATTCTTGACTTCCTGTATTCTGGCTGGCTTAGCGTCTCAACAGTCACGCTTCCTGACGTCTTGGAGGCCGCCAGGTACTTGCAAGTGGACACAGCTGTGGCTATATGTGAGCGCTTCATTACTGATGGGTTATGTGCTGAAAATTGCTGTTGCTATGCTAACCTGGCTGAGCGCCATGGACTTTCAGATGGACTTGACGCTGCCAATTACACCATTGCCATGGAGATGGGGACGTTACTACAGGAAAGGAGGGATGATCTTCTTGGGCTGAATATCCATTCACTGATGGCAGTCCTCGATGCAGATGAAATATGTGGCGCCAAGGAGGTGGAGCTCATAAAGCTGACTCTGGATTGGCTGGATGAGAATGGGCCCTTCCCATTGCTGAAATCAAATTTTCTACTAAGTCATCTGCGCTTTGGATTGGTTGCCCCATCTGACCTCAACAGCCTCAGCCACGCCCACAGAGCCATGGCCACACCTCTAATAAGAAGCCAGCTGAATCAAGCGTTGGTGTACCACAGTATGGACTCTATTCAACCAATCAAACAAAGCAGACAATCAACACTAAGAGCGTCACCCAATTGTGTACTGCTTGTAGGTGGAGGGTCCAGTGCAGATTTGCCAGAGCAGCAGCTGCTGACGTTTGACCCAAGAAGCAGGAAGTTTTCATCTCTGAGTTCCAGTCTCCCGCTGCGACTGAGAAGTCATTGCGTGTGCTCAGTGGGTGGCTTCCTCTTCGTGATTGGAGGAGAAGAGGTGAAAGAGGGTGATCAGGATGGAAAAGAGTCCGTCATCGTGGAAACATCCAAGCAAGTGTGGAGGTACGATCCTCGCTTCGACTGCTGGAAGCAGGTGGTGTCCATGCTGCAGAGACGGGCGGAGTTCACCTGCTGCGTGGTCGAGGATGTTATTTATGCCATTGGGGGACGACACATTCAAGCAGACACCAACAAACATACCTCTGTGGCTTCTGTTGAGTTTTATGACATGGCCATAGGAGCGTGGAGGAGAGGGGCACCAATGGCTCGTTCCCTTCGCGGCCACGCTTCTGCCGTGCTTGAAAACGGCATCTACGTGTCAGGAGGTATCCCGGGCAACCAAGGCAGCATCAATAGCATTAACCAAGAAGATAACCAGACTGAAAACAGAGAGATCAGCAGAGAAGTCCTGTACTGGGACCTCAAAGGTAGAGTCTGGGACAAGCGGGCGTCCATGTCCATTGCCAGGTTCTGTCACCGCATGGCAACTGCCAACGGCTACATCTACGCCCTGTTAGGGAGGTATGAGCCCTTCTGTGATATCGAACGCTACGATTCACAAGCAGATCACTGGACTCGACTCAGACCTCTTCTCATCGGCTCCTTCAGCTACGGGATGGTGTCAATGCCGTCTGGGAATCTTCTGGTATTCGGAGGAAGAAAATGGAGCGAAGGACAGGAAGTGATAGTGAAAACTGTGCTGGAATACGATACTAAGAAAGATCGCTGGAAGGAAATCTGTCAGCTCCCCAGACCTTTAACTGGGACTGAGTGCACATTATTGCCCCTGCCAGAATGAAGTGCACACAGTGTGAGAGCATTTTTGACAAGAAAGTGACAGTTCAACTCTTAAGTAAGAGCAACAAAGCCTCAAAATGCAAAATTGTTTGAAAAAGTCAATTTGTATGTGGCTGTCAAGTGAAAAGGTTATCTAACAGGTTAGGGGAACTAAAACTAATGGGTTTCCAAAAAACAAAATAACAAAAGTAAAACCTATCTCTCATAAGAGAAAGCCTTTGTGGCCTGTGGTGGAAAATGAAACTGGGTTGTCAGAGATAAAATGGTTACCACCACCTTTGCCTAGCTTTACTTCCCACCTCACTTTTAATAATTAGTAATAAGCTGTTTCCTGCACTGTTTTCTCTAATAGTGGAGTACAAATGATCCTTATTAGTAAATGTTAATCAAGTAAAATTTTGTTAACGTACTCTTCTGTTCTACTATATTTTAAAGGAGTGGTTTGAGAAGATTGTTACCACTTTCATGTGTCTGAAACTAGAACCAGGAGATGCTTAGCCTAGCTTAGCATGAAGCACTGAAAAAAACACAAAAAAACAACAAGTTGTTTTCACACCTTGTGTTTTTTTTAATGGATTAAACAAATGAACAATTTAATTAATGAAGAAGCGAGTTTCCCCTACTTCCGGTCCTTATGCTAACTTACACTAACCATCTCCTGGCTGTGGCTTCATATTTAACAGACAGATATCTGCTCATTGAACTCTCACCAAGAAAGCAAATAAGCGTATTTCAGAGCTAATAACAAGATTAAATAAGCTAAAAGGGATGTTTTACTATATTTGGTTTTTATTTTTTGTGTTTATGTACATGTCAGTTCACTGAGGCTGAGCTGACTGATTGTTCATTGAAATTGAAAAAGGAAGAAAAAAAGATGCAATCCCACTCTGCAGCTGTTTCTATACTTATAGCTGATACTGCTTTTGGGAGAAAATAGAGGCTTAAGTTCCCAGATTGAAAATGACAAGCAACGAATAGCGAGAAGTAAGATAAATTGTGTTTTGGCAATGATATTCCTGTGACCGAATGTGACAGTGTTCTCAGAAGAGAAATAAAACAGGAGCTAAGGAGAGAGATAAGGAGGGATTTTGAGAACAAATGGGGGAGATTTAGTAGGAAGAAGGTAATTCTTGAATAGATGGGTTTTCAGGAGGAGGCTGAGCCTTGCTGCAGAGGAGGCTATCACACAGCAGGTGAAAGGAGAGAAAGGCAAAACAGCAGATAATGATTCAAAACCATTATCTGCTGTGGGGGAAGGCATCTTGGAAATAAAAACAACAGAAAAGCTAAGCTGAATATTTTATAGAATATGTAGATGCATGTGACATTCCTATTTATTTACTAGTGATGAATAATTTAAGTTTTCTATACGGTCGATGAAAGAATGGAAGTAAACTGAGGATATTGAGCTTTTATTTTCTGCAATGCTTACTTTAATTTTCACTTGCTCCATCTGAACTGACCACTAAATTGGACAAAGCTGCGGAGTAGGAAAAGCATTATATCATATGCATGATTTGTTTCTAATAGCTAGGTGACATGCTGGAGTTTATTATTCATGGATTTTTGTGCTTGTTTTTACTTCTATTTAATCCTGTACTGTCTGATTAATAATAACTTATTTACTATATTTCATTATGTTTGCAGAGAATACTGGATTCAAAATGAACTCAATGTCATTGAAAATATGTATGAAAAAATGTGCTGAACTCAGGTACTAGAACTTCAAATTGTGTACATACAGGCACCTTACAATGTTTTATACAAAACTTATGGGCTTTTTAGTTGCCTATTATTGTCAAAATGTTTGTATTTAATGCAGTTGTACACATTCCAATTGGTTTACTTTATTATCATAAAGTAATGATTATGTAATATTAATTCTGAAAGATAAAACTGAAAGATAAGAGTGATCAGACCTGAAGAAAATGACCGTAAACAACCGAAGAAAAAAAAAAAAAAACCTGAATAAATGTTACATTCATTCAATTTCAAATAAGAGACAATAAAACTGGATTGCAAATGACTGGATATGCTGTGTCTGTTTATATCAGTTTGAATGAACTTAGTAGCATCTTTTCTTTATATCTAGCAAAAAATGTCACTAAATAACCTCTTTAGAAGCTGGTTTAAAACTGGGGAGAGGACAGCCGATGCTAAATTTTAGATATCTTTCTGGAAAATCATCTGAGCTCAACTACCCTGAGGAACACTGCTGTAAATTTAATCTAAATATTTATTTAATGACTTAAGAGGAAATATGTGTTTCGTTTGGATGTATCAATTAATTTTTACTTCACAGTCTCTCCACATTTCTTTTAATCCTCCTCTATTCAAACATGACGCACAATAACAATGAAGTTCATATGGTCAGTGTGTCACTATTGTTAGCTCCACATGCACATTATATGGCCAAAGTGTGTGGACATAAAAAAGGTATGCAGACACATTACACTCATGTGATTGTTCAACATCTTCATCCAAAATCAAATGCATTATCCACAAGTTTTGGAGCATGGCTGCAGGAATTTGTTCCCATTTGGCCACCGTTATATGAGAGAGGTCAGCCACTGATGTTGGGTCACAAGGTCTGGCTCACAGTCAGCATTCTAGGTCATCCCAAAGGTGTTTACTCCATAAAGTTCTTCACCACCAAACATGGAAAACCATTTCTTTATGGGCCTTGCTTGTGCTTCGGGTTCATTGGGGTTTTTGATGTTGTTGCCACAAAGGTAGAAGAAAACTATTCATAAATAAATATGCGTTCCTGCCTCTATTTTTCATACTTTTTTCTCTGTATTGTGTCATATATTTCTTTGGTTTTACTGGGTTATTGTATATGGTATTTGGTACACGCAAGCTCATTTTTAAAAGCCTATTATCTGACTAGGGTTTTCAATAGCTTTATAAAAGACTAAATGCATTTATATCTGCTCAGTAAAACCTGAACATTTCACTCTTTGTGCAGCTTTCAAAGATAATTTCACATATAGCTTTTTTTAACAGAGAAAATACTGTTACCTTCTAATTCTGAATGAAAAGGGGTTAAATTCACGGTAAAAAGAAGAAGCCTATTTGCTCATATACTTTTGTAGCAGAAAAGGAAGTCATGCACCTCAAGTGTGGGGACCCTACTCTTTTCCCATTGGCTCCCAGACTTAGGATCCACAGCTGGAACCCTTTTGGACAAAACAGTAATGTTGTAAAAATGTCAGTTAAACTGTGACGAGGATTAGGAATAGTCAGTTGGGAGAAGGAGAAGAGTTGAGTTGCTAAAACGGAGCATCTCTGTTGGTTTGACAAAGACTCTCTCGCTTTTGCTGACAGAGACAGTACAGCAGCTGTTTTCAGCGCTCGTCATCTTTCCCCACATCCTGTCAGTCGGTCCCCTCCTGGCCGCAAAAACAAAACAAAACCACCAATACATCTTCATCCAAATGACCAAACTTTATTGATCCACCCCCTTCTTCCGACAGAACATATTGAATGATCACGTATATAAATACTGTTTTTTTTAACCATAATTTATAGCTTAAACATTAAACAATTTTTACTCAACGACAGTCGGTCCAAAAATAACTGAATTAGAGAACATCATCCAAGACACTTAGTTTGTACTCTGTAAGGAGACATCTGCTGTATCTAGAGATTTAAAACACAAAAACAGAAAAGGAATATTGTGTTTATCTACAGCAAAGACATGCTACTACAACCAGCCACGGCGAGCAGCATAGAAAGAGCATTCAAACTGAGTATGTCTCTGTGTGCTTATTGTTGTGTGTCTGTGTGTGTGTGTGTGTGTGTGTGTGTGTGTGTGTGTGTGTGTGTGTGTGTGTGTGTGTGTGTGTGTGTGGATGCGTGTCTTTGTGTGTGCATGTATGTTTGTGTGTACGATTGCTTTCATAGCTTTGTGCAGTCTTTGAGTATTTAGTCATTTGGCAGCAGCGTACAAATAACAAAACTAATATATTTTTTATTAGATCCATATTTCAACTCCTACGCAAATATTTCCTCATATTCTCTATGCATGCATGCAGGATAAGGAGATGCAAATGGTCTCCGAGGAAAAATCCACCATTGAAAACTTTTACCCTGTTAAGTATGATCAATCTGTGATGTTTATGAAGAGTTATTTTCTAATAAAGGATATTGTTTTGTTGTGTACCAACCTTCCCTTAACCTTACTTTTAACTTCAATTTGATATTTATTCATTTATTTTTTATGCAGCGAGAAGAACCTTCTACTTGCTGTTGACTCATATGCTTGTAGTCACCATGGTGACCATATCTTAGGTGTTATAATGAGGACAGGGCTGAAAATCAAATCCATTCTCCCTTTTAAAGATATTTAATATATAATATAATCTTACTTTTAACAGAAAAATAATGATATCTCATGAACTGAAGAAACTACTTAAATTCAACATTTATTCAAATCTGAGTATAAGCCGAAAGGAAGGTAGACTAGATTTCAGAGTCTGAGAGAAAGAAAAAAACATGGAGTTGGGGAATGTTTTTAAAGTTAATACCATGTCTTACTGCAGGTTATTTCAAGGCCTTTCTTTCAGGAAGATGTTATACCAAGCTTCTGTATCAAAAATGAGGTGATTTTATGTAGTAAAATAATGCATAAAAAAACAACAAGGAAGTGTATTGTGTTATAATATTTGACAAAATAATTTTAGTGTTACCATCCAGAGGAAATATCAGTTCAGCACTGTTGTGGGTGGCATAATGTGACAGTTACAGTGAAAGTCGGATCAGTAAGACGGTGAGATTTCCCAGTTGATCCTTAATTCAAAAAGCATCATGTCTTGCAGGTGTATTGCTCTCTTAGCTATACTGTCACCAAAGATACTTGTATCACATCAGTTATATGCAAGAGTAATACAAAATACCACAACATTAGGCTTCTAAATGCAAGACACGCTCTAACCAGCTGCTTTAAAACAGCGTAAAAGTATTTTAAGGTAAACTTTTCCTTTAAGTAGGTCCTATTCCAGGAGGCTATCCAGTGTGCATGCTCCAGGTCCAGCCCAGCACAGTACATAATCCTACCAAAACCAGCACAAAACAAAGGTCTCTAAAACTAGATAGAAACGGAGACTACTTCATTTAGAAAAGACCTGTGCTTATTGTTCTCTGCTGTAACACTCATTGTACAGTAAATATCATCATAGACACCAAGTATAAGGCTTGATAGAATACAATGTATGTCACTCAGTGGTAATGAAACTGTCTATGAGACACTGTGCAGTCAGTATAAACATGGCACAAGAAGCAGGATGAATGGCAGCTCATAAAGATATTGTTGTACTATTCCATCGCATGAGAGCTCAGCGTTGACGTGATGAACAATGTCCAAAGTGTTGTTGATTCCATATAAGATATTTTAGGTATACATCACAAAAGATAACATGTAATACTTAACAGTTTATCGTCCGCCCCCGAGCCAGCTGGAGTGGCATAACCAATGTGCTCGTAGATTGATGTAACATGAGGGCATGGATAAACCCACTGCGTCTCCTTATAAAGCTGTCGTGTTGCACATGTACACTGTGGCAGCTGAAAGCGTATCAGGACGTGAAGTCAGGTTGTTCCTACTTTCCTCTCTTGACACAATCCATCACTATCTGCACTGATGCGAAACTTTCACTTTCGCAACCCCAGGTGCATCCAAACATGACCTGCGGTTTTATTCAACTCTCTCTAGAAATCAGGAGAAGAGGCATGTGTGGGTGCAGGTGTGTTTTAGAGTATGTGTGTGCACAGGTCAGACATGGGTCTCGATGTAAGAGTGTGTGTGAGAGAGCGAGGGGGTCAGGGGTGGGCCGGAGTCTGAATCAGAGGTCGTGTTTGGCTCCTGAGAGAACAGCTCCTGATAGGCTCTCTTCCACTCCTGGAACTCTGCCGACGACAGCTGGGGATTGGCCAACAGCCTGTCAATCAGCGCTAGCTCCCCCTCCCTGTCCTATGAGGATGCAGAAACACAGGAGGGCGGGTCACTTTTTTTTTTTCTTTTTCTTTTTTTTTTAACTACTATGGCTTAAAATGGAGACACACGAAAAGCAAGACAAACATTTACGGGGATACACAAAGTTTTTGGGAGATTAGAAATTCTAAGGACACAGGATGCTGCATTGCTGTGCACACTGTAAAAGCCTCCTGAGGCAAATTTGTGATTTGTGATATTGCGTTATACAAATAAATTTGACTTGACTTCAGATATCATGTGAAAAGTTTAGTTTGTATTTGCCCTTAATACTTAATCATAAGCAAGACACCACTTTCCAATAAGACACCCTTTATATAGGGTTTGTGTTGCAACTAATGGGTCAATTAAAGTTAAGGCGTTACTAAGAACAACTTTTGGTTGCCAAGTTGCCTGGTGTTTAAACTACTCCGGCATAAAGCTTACTTTGTCTTTTTAGCTTAGTTAATTCATCAAGACTATGACTAATAAACTATTTTATCGGTTATAATCTGGAAAAAAGCAAAGGAGTATCTGGAGCCAGCTGTTCATAAATTCAAACATAGCCTAGTTATAACATAAGTGATTCCTACTAGACTAATTAATGCCCAAATAACCTTGGTTAGCTTACCATAATCAAACTGTGTGAAAACCACTGATTGTAAAACACAAATATTTCTCTGGATATGTGGACATAAATAGTACGAAGTTGTACCTGAATTCACAGGATTCACAAGAATTTTTCGGCCCCTGAAACCATGTTTCTATTGTTGGGTGCTTTTTATGTTTCCTAGCAACCAATTAAAGTGTTTACTAGATAAGACATTTATGAAGGTTTAATGGTGCAAACTGATCACTGGTTTGAAAATAGCTAGTAGGTACTAAGAACTTAGGAAGGACAAACACATAAATTTAGTGATGAAATTACAAACAGCTGGTGCAACCTGGTCCTGAGCATATTAACATTTACAATTGCAGATGTTTTGGATTATCGTTATAATCTTTTATCACTGCTTTATTTACATTTTTACTTATAGATGACTTACTTTTGCTTTTGGCTCATTTGAAAGGACCGTTTAAGTATTGACTGATGACTGATCATTTATCAACAGTTTTAACAGCAGAATTGATGCTTTATAAAAAGTATGGAACTATAAGTATGGATGTGGATGGTTGTAGACAGCTAAAAAAAAACACTGCTTAGTGGATCAATATCTGATACAAATTAATAACAATTTAAAAAAATAAACCTAGGTGAATTAAACACACTGACGCTGTAATTTGATCCTTATAAGTAAGTTGGTGTAAGTTGCTGTCACTCAGCATGTTGAGACTGAACCAAAACAGAATTTCGACAAACTGTATATTACTATCTGATTTTCATCCAGTGAGGACAACACAAAACACTGCAGATTTTTGCAAATCAGATTAAAGCAAAATCCCAGATATCTAGCGATGTGTCTTAGTCATGCTACTAAAATAAGACTGCAAACTGTCTTTCACAACACAGTGTTGTTGACCTCACATCCAGAGTGCTGTTAGCCAGCTGTGATGGCAATATTAAACATATGAATCTCCTCTGTCAGGTTGGGCAAATTGTGTGGTTTTTGGATCAATTTTGGAAAAAGATAGATAGAAAATATGAATGTCTTTGTTGTTTCCACAGCAACCAGTGCAGATAAGCTGATGTGGCCTCAACCCACAAAAAAAAGCTGATCACTTGTGAATAACAATTTGAACAGTCCATCAAAGGCAGATTTCAGACATTTTCGACATGTTAGATTTGCCTGTTGTCATAGTGAAAAGGCTCCACCAGGAATGACTTTGGTGTCAACTGTATGCTCTTATTATTTGATTAATCCAAACTCCCCAAACTTGGTGTATTATAGACGCCAGACAGGGAACAAACATGTAAGCCCCTCCACCCAACCTGTACCAGCATACAGGGGCAGCCAAAGCCACAGATCCTCACAAAGCCACTGTAGCAACACGCACAAGCGTCGAAGCCCCTTACGCCCTCGCCAAACATCCCCGCCCATACACAGATGAAGCAACAAAGATACAAACTCTAGAGACAAAAAAACAGCCACAACGGAAAAGCAATTTGCAGGCACCCAGCCCAGTAACATAACTACTGCTTATATAGGATGACGCCACAGATGGCTGCTTTACAAAGCTAGATAGAAAAGACTCAAACCAAACTGAGGAGACAGACTAGGACAGATGACTGCAACAAAACTAACAAGACAGAGACATTTTCACAGCATGTGTGTGTGTGTGTGTGTGTGTGTGTGTGTGTGTACATGTGTGCGTATGTCAGGGTAAGAAAAGAAAATTAAAAATGCATGTGACATATGCTGTTGAGGTTGATTTAGGTCTTAAAGTGCTCATTCTTTCATTATGTAGTTGATACGTTAAAAAAAGTAGATTTTGAACAGAAAAAAAGCGAGATATCATTTTTAAGAAGTAGGAAATATTAGCACCATGAAGCAAGTTGTATCAGAAAATCCCAGAAACTACAAACTACTAAATGAATGCATTCTTAATACTTAAAAAAACTTCACAAATTGAAGAGTGAAAGATGGGCACGTGAATGAAATTTAGGAGGAAAATTGCACCGTCTTCTTTGTAAGCATTGTGCAGATCAGTGAAATACAATATGTTGCAATTTCATAGAAAAAGAAATGTGTGATATAGTTGGGTTTTCTTTTTCAAAACTGACCATTCGCAAAGCCCAGCCCCCTTATTAGCCCTTAGTTACTGTTGCTATGTCTGTCATGCTTTCTGTTCTCGCACATCACATATGCAGTTTATGCTGATGGAGGTGGCAGTTCTGAGTAATCTTAGTATTCAATGCGTCCTTTACTTTGCACAGAGCAGGCTTCTGGTTGATGACCATGCTGGCTAACGTGACAGCACTTGCAGCTATCTCGATAATTAAGCATATGTAGACATGATATTGTGCTAAAACACCGAGACTAAGGCTGCATAATAAAAGCTGCATAAAAGTCATCACTCTCAATATTTGATCCACGTAGATGACACAGAACTGTACTGCAGTGTAGAGCTACTTAATCTTACTATTACTAGTATAAGAAGGAAGACGTAATTTAAGACCGTTATTTAATTTTAACATAATACTGTTTGAATGTCATGAGAGAATGTGGCTTTTTTTAACATAATGAAATGCTCTGTGGAAGTAGAGCTCAGTTACTACTGTAATATCAGCTTATGTAGAGCAGTCAAACACACTGATTAATCCACTCCTTCATATTTGCTCTCGAGTGTTTGGTTTCGGAAAGGCTAAGACAAAGACATTTTCATGTACTGGGTATGAGCTCAATCCAAGGCTTTACAGGAATATTGTGCCTGGTTACGGTTGCCAAGATGTGATTGAAGGGGGGGGGGGTAAGTGAATGGTCAATTGCTTCACTGAAATGCTCGAAATATCTTTTAAAAAAAACATATACACATCCTGGTGTATATGCTTTTGTCGAAATGATTTCATGTGTACGTGCTTATGCTTGTGTACGAGCGTATAAACAAACCTTCAGTGTGGAGCTCAGTATACGGAGGCGGTGCAGACGATCGTTGAGCTGAGGGTCGGCGGCCCGTCTGAGGAAGGACTGCCTGAACTCTGACTGACCTCTGGCCTCCGACGCGCGTCCTAGAGGACACACTCCCCCCTGCTCGCACGCACGAAACAGGTCACCCAGGGAAGCCCCCTCACTGCCGCCTTCACACAGACAGAGAGAAAGACAGAGTCACGCATTTAATGATGATTTAAACTCTCTTTCTCTATTCACAGTTATTACAAGACTAAAAGCTACAGGGGAAAGAACTGTTGAAAATCTGATTTGGTTTGGTCATATCTCAGAGCAACCACTGGAGGACAGCAGCACACATCAACATTGTATTATACAGTATAATGACTTGTATTAGACAGTGAAAAATCTCTTTCCTTTCAGCCTGAGCCATGTCCTCTTCACTCTGGTAGTTTTGTTTTCTGTGTTTCACTAACTGTATAAGAATTCACACATATTTCACTGTATTTGGAGAGTTTTTGCTATAATTTCTTACTCTCATACAAATACTGATATCCCCTGATTACATAAGTCAGTCTTGTTTACGATTTTAGTCTGCCACTTTCTTCCTGTACGCCGCCGGCCTCACCTTGGCAACCAGTCCACCATTGTCTCATTAGCCTCATTAGATTAGTACATGACTGGAGTGACTGTTACCCTACTAGATACTGATGATGATTTAAATGGAAATGTGTCTGCCTGAGAGCGTTATTATTTCTGGCACATGTACTGACGTCACATCTTCACCTTAAAACATCTCAGCTCTTTTTCTGTCTCTGGTGGTTATTATTCAGTGAGAGACAGATTTTTTTCTTCTTTTCTGCGTTCGCCTGACGTTCATCCACCCACACCTAAAAAATCTACATGTATTAGCTTGTTGCTCTTTCTTTCTGTCCATTTCATTTACATGTATGCTCTTGACTCTCTCTCACATGGACTTAACTCACCGTTGTGTGTTTGCTGTTCTTCTTTTGCAGGGGGTATGAGGAGTGTGTGTAGGTTGCTGTCTCGTGGCAGTGTGAAGCTGCGGGGTTTCCCTCCCTGGGTTGCCATAGGAATGAGCCTCTGCATCGCCACGGGCAACGGGACATTTCTCTGCGCAGGAAGGGTGTAAACAGCTCCGGCCATCATAGTCCCACCACCGGGACCAGGCTCTGCAAAGACGGCGTCCTCTGTGATGTAAAGATGAAAAGACTTATATTATTTCTGCCATACTCAGTCAAAATAATCACTGTACATAAATATATCATATGCACAGACACTTATTTTTGCCAGGGTTTATAAATTAAACATAAAAAATAAAGACTATTCTACTGCATGTCCAAACTAAATCTCTCAAAAGCACGTTTTTGTAGATATGTTTGCTGAGTTCATATTCATCACCAGTTATCTTACAGTATGCCAAATAAACTATTTATAGAGTGATACCCCTGTCGCCCCCCCAGAAGAAGCTGTCATAAGCAACTCTGAAAGAGTCTGCAAAAGTACTGCAGCAAGTCTTTTAGTTTAGTTTTAATTGATTTAGGTGAATGACACGGCACAAAAAAAGGATTGTGAAAAAAAGTGCTCATGAATACCAAAGAAAAGGACAATAAAGTGTCAAATTAAAGCCTGACAACTTATCTGCACAACAGACTTGGTTAGAGTAAGACTAAAAAATATCATCATATTCCACAGATATCTGAATTTAAGCATTTAACACAAAAATTAAATATTTATGAGTAAACTGTGGAAGCCTCTGGTTAATCTGTGTGTTACCTAGTGGTCCTGTTTGTAAGTAGTGCAGTCCAGCCTCGGTCAGTGGAGTTTCGATCAGGTCCTGCCAGGAACGTCTCTGCGATGAGGAAGAGCGGCCCGGGGACCCTGTCTCACTGCTGCCCCCTGCCGGACTGGAACGGTACTACAGGAAACGGAAACAGACAAACCTTTTGACTTTTACGTTCTTCAACAATATTATCAAGCACTGAGAATGATTTGACTGCATGTCGAGTATTGAGTATTTGAACGCTTCTTGAGATCTATGCTCCCCAATATTGGGAGGGGGGAGATATTTATTGTTTAAACTTGCTTAGCTAAGTAGCTACATATGAATAAGATTTACTAAGGTTTCCATATAAACAGGTAACATTAAGAGCCTCATAGATGTAAACAGTGTATTTTTGTTATTTCATGTGTGTCTTTTTGAAGCTCCTTCATGAAATTCCCAGATTTGGCTCATTTTAAAAATGAATGTTGCCCCTAGAGGCTGAACTGTTCATTACTCCCCACATTGAAGGAGTAGACAACAGACTGCTACTTCATTAAAGACTTAACATCAGTGGGCCTAAAACAATTTTAATTTTGTCCTGAGGGTCATGCTGGAACATCATTTCTAAGGTAATTCAAACCATAAGAGTCCCTGCTGATTGGATTTATGTATTTGTAATCATCCCACCAGTGGAATTTGTATTAATCAGCACATTTCATGCCAATTATATTTTGGCATTACATTGTGTGCAAATTTGACATTTTAGCCTGAAGGCATCCCAGGAGCAAAGTCACCAGCTGTGCAAAATGGTTTGCGTCCAGTCTCTGGGAACAAGACAGACAATTCCAATAGGAATTTAAACAGCTGTAAAGCTGTCGTCCTGATAGTGGCGCAACAAGAAAGAGGATTTATGTGGGTATGATAAACACTGACTGATAATTTCATGCAGTTGAGGCATCTTAATCTGTGAAAGACTAAAAGACAGATGATGGACAGATATATGGACCAGCGAACCATAATCATTACTTACCATTTAGCTTAAGAGCTGCTCATTACCTGTATTGTCTTATTCCAATTACTTTTTGGTTAAATTTACATTTACTTATGTTTGAACATCATCATACACACCTCTACAGGATCACACCGATACTGCACATCGCTGCTGTTGCTGCCCCCAGGCTTCCTGCCACTGTGTGTGGTGCCTCCCCCTAGAGGACCAGGGTGATACTGCGGCTCTGCAGCTGCTGTGGGGGGCTCGCCACAGAGGAAGTCTTCCTGGGAAGAGCGAGAACGAGATGTCTCTGTGGAGGACAGTCGAGTGGTCCGGCCTTCCAAGTAGGCGCTCATCTGACAGAGAGGAGAAGAGTGGCAGATGCCAAATGATGGCCCTTTCCTCATTCAGTTTTAATGAAGGACTTCAGAGAAGGAATTTTTTCAGCTAGGGAGTGAGATGACTGCAAAGATTGGGGCATGTGCGCGACTATGTCTGTTTGAATGTGCACAGAAAAGGCAAAAACTCTTTATAATGAGGATTTGTATATCTCTAAAAATATCCTGCCCGTGTTATTGGTGTCCCTTTTTATTTTAATACTCAAAAACAAATCTGAGATATCTGTCCCTTGGCAACAGTTTTGGACTAAAAAGGTGCTGTAATAGCTGTTGTTGTGTTTGTCTTTAATTTTATTCTAGGCTAAAGCCCAAAGACAACGATGCTTAATGTAGAGCAACCAGTTCCAGGGCCAAATATAGCACCAATTATACCAAATTTAGCCCTACCACTCCCTGCAGGCTTAATCGGCAATAAATTTAAGTATTAAAATGGACTGCGGAGGAGAACGAAGCTAGATTTTTGTCTTTGAGTTCAATATGATCTTTATACAAGCGGGTTAGTAAGCATGTGTCAGTGTCCATGTAATACAGGCATGTGTGTGTGACTCACTGATGGAGGCCGTGGGTAGGTATCATATGGAGGTGGGGGACTGTCCTGTTTGGGGCTGGAGGTGGCGTCATCCTCGTGTTCGCTCTCACTCCAGTAATCTGCAGGAAACCCACACACATACTGTGAGATAGATACTGCGGCATCTCTTTCCATCTATCATTACTGAATGAACCCTCACCCTGCTCCTGGCGTATCCTCTCTCGTTCGGCGTAGCCCACAGCTGCCATGTTGAGACGACTCAGCCATCTAACACATCGTAAAGAAAAGAAAGATTCATGGATTAATTATATACCCAAACACATAATTGGAAGCATCACACGCTATGAGACAAATAAATCACTAAGAGTTTGACAGACCAAAGGGAACTCGAGACTGAAACCGCACAACACTGAATATAACTAAAAGGGGGAAAAATAATATATTCAAATAATGATAGCTTAGTGAAAGCAAACAGCAAGTTTGCATCACTTAAGTGGAGAAAACCAAAAACGCAATGGAGGTTTCTTATGTGTTTAGCTGTGTTGAATCACATTTGTATCACAAACTATTTCTTTTTCTCTCCCAAAATTGTAAAATAAGCTATAAAGTAAAATGGAATAATTGTATGCTTTCACTAAAAATGTGTTTATTTGTGGATTTGTGTTACATCTTTCAGAAAACAACATGGTTTGTTGCGATAGTAAAGAACATGGTTTTTGTGACTGACTATGTGAGCGTCTTTGTCTGACATGCAAATATCTTGTAAATTATATTTTGTAAACGGATCACTCCCCAACGTACCAGGCCTCTTCTTTTTTTTAGCACCACATGAAAAACATATTTGTTCGGTGCTTTGGGGACAGTAAATAGGAAGCTGCACTGTTGCCACCCAGCAGGAAGTTGCTCCCTACCGCATAACCTTCATCCGTGTTTAGCATTTACCTGTTCATGTCATCCACTCCATCTGCTGCAAAGTAGAAACTCTTGACCTTGGGGTGACACGCTTTGAAAGCACTAGAGAGACAGAGGGGGGGAACAGAGGGAGTTTATTTTTCGCTGCCACGCATTTATACACACAGTCTCAGGCGATGGTACATACACATAAATATGCAATAGGCCTGTTTTCATGATGCACTTACTACTTCTTGCGACATTCACTGGCCCGGTCGATCTTAAACTCTGGAAGACTGACAAAGCCCTCGGCCTTCTCATCCTGAACAAAAAAGAGATAAAAAAATATCAAGAAAAGGATAAATAATGAGCTCATGGAAAGTGACTATGACAAAGCCAGTGGTAGAAGAGGTTTAAGTCGACATATGATGCAGATCTCCGGGTCTCTGTTCATATTCTTGGGCTCTACTGGAATATCTTTGCATGACTTACAGTTAAAAAACTCCCTATGTATCGTTTATGCAGCCCCTCAGTTCAGCTTCTGTATGAAACAGGCCACTTTAGCTCCTGTCTCTTTAAGTCCCCCTTCCTGATGAGCCCACTCTGTTCTGATTGGTTAGACAATTTGGAGGCTATGAAATGGAAATTATCAGATATATTTGGACATGTTTGAGCATGAATCCAATGCAAATATGTGAATGGACAATCAATGGAACAACCTTAGCAACAACATGACCAACAATGGTTACATAATGGATGGCCGTATCTGGGAATGCACAGACAATCTGATATCTTAACGATGATGAAGTAGAAGTGAAGAAGAAGAAGAGTTTAACATATGTTCAAGTTTTAGAACTTTGACCATATTTTGACATCCATAATCAGTATAAAACAGTATAAAAATAACAAAAAATCCCAAAAAGCACACATCCTAGAGTACTCCTAGAACTTCTAAATAGGTCAAATACTTCATTAAAAATATCCTAACTGAATCAATTTTTCCCTTCATTGGTCAAAATCTGCTGCAAAGTTTTCAGGACTCATCGTGAGTGTAATATTTGAGCATAAGGTGCGACCTCAGGGTAGCTTGTATGCCATGTTGTCTTTGTCTTTGAGAAGCAACACAGCTGTTTCCATAACGTGCACAGCTCCTATTATGTTACAGCAAGCAAAGATTTCCCTTGACACTGTGTAATGTTACATTTTGTTACATTTGGGAAACTGACACTTGTAATATTTTAATTGACATGTTTAAAAACCAAAGCTAAAAATTCAGACAGCTGAGATGACAAAAACTTACCTCCTCGTTAATGTACCAGTAGAGGCAATTGTCTTTCAGAACAAACCAATACTTCTTCCACTTTTGAGAAAAGTAACCCTTGGCATCTCTCTTTCTCCACAACCAGCCCTCACAGTCTCCTCTGCCCAGTGCCTTGCAGGAAACACGCCTCCGACTCAAGGAGGCCAAACTGCGTCCTGGAACAACAAAGGGAAAACATAAAGGTGATAAATGAAGAGACTTAATAACAAAGCATGAGATGCAAGCAAGACAAATTGTCAATTAAAAGATAGAGGGCATTGCTAATTACTCTTGTAAGTGCTCAACCTCTAAGTCGTTCATAGTAGTGTGAATAAAAGCTTTCACAAAATGCCATATTCTAATGTTGCAATAATTCTTGGCAGGGGTTCAGTCTCTGGGTTTGACAGAACACTGCTGCACTGCAGTAAAAAAATAAAAAATGCCTTTCTCTCTGGCATAAAAGCCCAGTAACATTTTTCATAGCAGGCTCCTCATTAGAGATTACCAGGGAAACTTGGCTCCCAGTTAAAGACCACGAAGAAACTTTTATTGTGCTTTATCAAAAGTCTCATGGCTTTACAAGATGGAAAGCAATTCAATATTGCATTCATTGCTGCGGCAATGGAAAGTGCAGCGTACAGTACAGTTTATCTCAAAAGGAAACAACTTTGTCCCCCCATAGCTAGAAGCAAGAAATTAAAGTTCAAACAAGCAACGTGAAAGGCATTTAAGTCTGGGGTTACTTTGCAGATAATTAATTGGTCGTATAGTGTGTTATATAGAGGAAGCTATACACCCTGAACCAGAATGCGTAAAAAAGTGGCCTCAGATACACTTGACCAGTTACTCTCAAGTAATCTTCTATGCTGCAGCTCCAGATAAAGACTGATACCATCACCAATTTTGGCTTTTCAAAAAATGAGGTTTAGCTCAGCCTCAGCCAAAGCAACGAGGAATATTTTATTACCTCATTGATAAGATGGCATCTAGGAACATTCAAACTTGCATTAAGCAACTTTTTAATTAATTAATTTCAAGCAGTGCTTCTTTCTACCTGGTGATTATAAGTCCAATGTTCACTCTCTTTCAGCTCTGGTTTTAATCTCTACCAACTCCTGAGGGAAATATCTGGCTCTGTAGCTGCTAAATGTTCAACTATGGTCACCAGCTAGTCTACAGGTAATTGTGTCTGTTTGGTGCTGAGCAGGAAGAGTACAGTGGCCTTTTAGAGCCTTTTCTCTGAAAATAGCTGCCTGTTGTGGCCCAAAAACGACACTATGAGAGCGCCGACAATGAACCATAACAGTAAAGTTGCATCCGGACAACTAAACAATGAGCTGAAACTCACTAAAAAGCTCCATAAAGCTGAAGAGAGAAATATTGATCATAGCCTCTTTGAGCATCAATAAATCATTATCACATTCATTTCAAAATGTTGGTGTAATTGCTGTAAACAAACAAAGCCACTGCCCAAAATGTGCAGATGGAGCTAAGCCTTCAGAGTTTCTCACAATGACAGATGGTAAAACAAGTGAAAGGCCTTCAGGAAAAAAAGAAGTCCCTTCCAACATATTTATCCTCGTCAGGGTGGTTAACGGAAAAAAGCTTTGGTCAAAGATGCAAAGAAACTGATATCAGGGAGTTAAATAAAGGGCAGATATGTAAAATCAACTTAAGAGGTGAAAGTATAACCATCTAGTTCGGATAGTACCTTTTATCTCCCTTTAGTTATTATCCTATTAAAAAATTATAAAATAACTGTGCTGTGGCATAGACATCTAAAATGCTATATTTTACACTTGATTGCTCTATATAGAAACTGTACTAGTAGTTTCTGTCTTTACAGTAATGCCTCTACGGTGTAACGAAATGCTGACTCACTGGATTGCCATATGTGACTGTTCAGCTGGACTACAGGAAATGTACAGACAAAAAGCTGCATCTCTCTCTCCTGCAGTCAAATCTGCCAAATCTGAGAAATGAGCATGATGTGTTGAAAATGCAAATATGATGCCTTGGTACAAAACATGAAGAAAAGATATTTCCTTATCATAAGATGATGATGTGGTGGAGAATGCAGACAATAGTCAACTTGTAGGATACAGACTGCTACTGTCAATTAAGTTTTCATTTTCATTTCACCAGATGATATAAACCAGAAGCTGTGATTGGCTTAACTCAAAACCGAATATAGTGACATGTGAAGTGGGATGTGAAGTGTCCTTTCATATATGCATATACATATACACAGTATATGACCAAATAAATGTACAAACAGCACTAAAATGACTGTAATACTGAAGATTAATGTAATGATGCCGATTAATCAATTAGGTGGTCAAAAGAAAATGGATGAGTCATTTATTAAGCAAATATGCCAAGCACTTGTTGATTCCAGCTGTCAAATGTCATGATTTGAGACTTTTCTCTGTTTAATATTTTTATTTTTGAATTGTTCATCTGACAAAAGAAAGTAGCAATCAAAATGAAAATATCCACAAAAGACGAGCCAGTATTGGTAGAGAAAACCTGGTACACTTCAAAGTAATTATTTCCAATTATTTGCTAACATAAGAGAGTATTTTAGGATAGCTGAATGTGCAAATACTATATGTGGAATGTGTCTACAGGTGAGCATAGAGCACATACAACACACGTGTTTTGTCTCTATTTTCCTTATAATTTGTACCAAAATAACTTTTTAGGAAGTTCTTACAGGCCCATAAAATAAAATGTTCCTAAGAGAATTGGTTCAACGATAGCAGCAGCTGCACAATGTCCATTAGCAAGTGTGCAGATGAGTAAGTGACCACAACTGGCAAGTGTTGGGCTCTGGGGACAATGCCTGCTCACACTGTGGTGAAAAAGGGAAACCTAACAGGTGGCTTTCACTACTTACCTTTATTCTTCTTCCTGTTCTTTGACTGCAGAGAGGAGGACTGCTGGTATGTCTGAGAGAGGAAAGAAGAGAACAAGAGGGAGGAAGGGAGAGAGAGCAGATTGTCAGGATGAATCAGTGGCCTTTCTTTACTGCACAGAATCCTGGGATATAAAAGATGACAGATCTTAGGGAGCGGAGGAGATGAGGAGATGAGGCAGAAGACAAAGTGACATAAAGGGAAACTCTTTCTCATTATCTCTGTGTCACACACACACACACACACACACATGTGGGGTACCGATGGAAAAGTCAACCTCATGGAGGACTCTAGCAGCTCTCACACCTCTAAAGATAGAACAGAGAGAGGAAGGGAGGAACGGTGGCACAATAGGATGTCCAAGAAATGGAGGAAATGTGAGAAACTAGAGGTCAGGGGCTGCTGGGATTAAACAGAAACCTCAGTAAGCAAAACATGAAGGGTAACATTCAGCTCTCGCCAGCACGTTTGTGATTTGACCCCTCTGGGCAGGTCAGATGGGGCAACAGACCAGCTCTGATGTCACAATACTACACGTCATAGCCTGGAGTTCGGCCACTCACAGCCCAACGCTCAGCAAGACAGATGACACGGGCCCGCCCACACCCACTGACACTCCATCTGCCATCCCAGCATCCGTGCACGCTGTAAACACACACACACGTGCTCGAACACAGGCAATGAAAACATTTTTAATTTCCAAAGAGATGCTGTCAAGATATATAAGGTCACCGCCGGTCAAACTGACTGTCTGGACTGAAGAATGCCACACTCAGACGGACAGGCAGGGCGGGCAGATGTCATGCAAGTGACAGGAGGTAATAACGAGTCAGCATTCACTCAGATCACACTATGGCACTTTTTCATCAGGGGTAAAAGCTTAAATGTCTTCTTCTTTTCACTAGCTGTTAGATACAGTACGAAAACAAATCAAAGAGGAAGCAGATTGGTGGGTTAAGACTTTTGCTATGAAAACGCAACTATGGGGAAAGTCAGAGGAATTACATTACCTTGCTCATATGTCTAGTTTTCCTCTACAATGTAAACATAGTGCAATCTTAAAGCTTGTACCTGCATCTTGAAGTAAAATAATTGTGTTTTTCTATTCAACATCTGTTGTGCTATGAGCAGGGTCGCCAACTTAGGAACTTTGTCACTAGATTTAAGACACCTTTTTTTTCACAAAACCGCCTAGTGACTTTTTGGACAAACCTTAGCTTCTTTCTAAAGAGTTAGCATTGCTGCCCAGTGAGAGAGAAGCACATCTCTCTCTGTGTCTACTCTGTTCAGTCATGGAAAAGAGGCAGAGCAGTACATTATGTCTGCACGGCACCCGACGTAGGAGTGAATGAAATACGCATGTGCCAACAGTGTTGCTAAGGACCAATCATTAATCTGTATAATTTCCTCCTCCTTCATTTTAACAATTTATTTTGATTGTTTTGACCATTGACTTCCCACTCATTATCACACCGAGGTTTAGTTCATTGTCGTTTCCCTGTGAGGGAAAAAATGACTAACTTTTTCTTTGAGTGATCATTTTACATGTAAATACAGTCGAAATCACAGCACAGCTGTTGCCTTTAAATTATGTAAGTGGTGATTTTGTCAGACAACCTTGCGATTATAAAATCTGAATTTCAGCAATGCATAACATCAGCTTGGAAAAGGCTTAGAAGCGAATGCTGGTTAACATGTAGTCTTAATCGGCCACGTTTCAGTTACAGTTTCATACTTGTCCTGTTGTCCAACAATAGAAATAGAAAATATGTAAATGGGAAAAGTTTTATTGCTGCATTAAAATACAGTAGATGTGAGAACAGAGTTGAAAAGAAGGAACTACATGTAAAGGGCTGACACCATCTGGCACTAAGCTTACGCAATGACATAACAAATATGCTACTTTTCGAGCAGCATTAGCTGCTTTTCATTGAACGTAGTCGGCAACAGTGTTTAAGAGCTCATTGTTGTGCTGTCAATCACAAAATGTGGCTGATACTGTGATGTTTTTTCATCTATCTGTTAAAAGAGCGGTTCAACGTTTTGAGAAATATGCAAATGTACTTTGTTGATTAGAGTTAGATGAGAAGATCAGCACCACTCTGAAGTCTGTACTGTGAATATGAAACTGGAGACAGCAGCTGCTTCGGTTAGCTTAGCTTAGCATAAAGACTGGAAACAGGGAAACAGCTAGCCTGACCCCTTCCAAACGAAACAAAACCCACCTGCCAGCACCTAAAGTTCACTAATCAACACTTGCATATGCTGTTCATTTAATGCATACAACAACTTAAAAAACTGAAAAAATTTAGGGAAGTTCAAGATGGCCCCAACTGAAAGGTGAAAGATGTTTTAATTCTTTACACTTTTTAAAGTAACAGTCCTTTGACTTGATGAAGAATAAACTAAAGAAATGACTTACGTGATAAATGGAGGCTGGGTCTCTCGGTGGAGAATCTCTCTGATTTGCCTGGAGGACGTAGTGGGAGGGACTTTGGCTGTGGTGGCTCCGCCTTTTGGCACGTTTGGCCGTGTCATTGGACCGTTTGCCTGGACGAGCTGTGTGCGAGGAGTAATCTTCAGAGCTGGTCCTCTCTTCGCCGCTGGTCAGTCCGACATAACGCATAAGTGATGCTTCTGTGAAATGAATCAACCACAGAACACATTGAAGTAAAATATCGTTATACCAATTAAAGTACGAATGGATCTATAATAACCATCATATTCTGTATTGACATGAACAATAATGCTGTTTTTTGTGAGTATGAAAGTGTGACAGGGAGAACGTGTCCATGCATGTGTGAGCTGAGTTGTGTCCGTGTTTATTGAATTTCCTCAGGGACACACTCTTCCATCTCTTTCTAACCAACTTCCCCTCACCGCTCCACAGGGGAGGAAACTCAGGTTTCGCTACGTCTCTCCACGGTTCCCACCCGGTCCTCCCCTGGTTGCTAGGCAGCAGCAGCCAGTGGAAAATGAGACACCGAGAAGAGCTGCTGTCAGCGTCACCATGGCAACTGTGTGAGTGATTCAGGTGGAGGTCAGGGAGAATAGTCTTTTTTTTTTCCTCTTTCTGCCTCCTCTCATCCCTCCTTTTCTGCCTCCTCCTCTTCACCCCCCCTCTCCTATCTCTCTTCCTCTCTTTGTTTGTCTTTTATTCTTGCTGCCTTTCATTTGCTCTGCCTTTGTGCCAACTGTCTACCTTTTTTTTCTCCGCCCTTCCCTTCTCATCCCCTCTTATTTCGTTTCTCTGTGATGCTAATCACAGAGAGAATTAGAGAAAAGGATGGAGGCTCATTGATCTCCACACACTGATCTCTTCATAATAAGGAGGGATGGGAACGTTTAACAGAATCTAACAGGCTCCTGAGGAGGTGCACACACATAGATATGCACTTCACACGCTGGCACTCACCTCTGCGGCTTTCTCTGTTCAGCTTGGCTGGGTCCTCATAGTCGCCCACCCAGTTACAGTCCACAGGCATTGAGATGGGCCTCAGCCTGCCTACAAGTATACACACACACACACACACACACACACACACACACACACACAATTACAAAAGTTATCATCCCTTTTTATATGCTGATGTGTGATATTTAAGATTTTGCAATAATTTCAAGCTTTTTAAAGGGTCATTCTTGGAGCTCCATCACTTTTAAAACGTATTATCAACGACTTTGAGCTGGAAGTTGGATTCAAAGGCTCGTGATTGGGGTCTTTTTTCTTTTTTTTTAATGTTATTTGGAGAGGCTCAATTCAGCAGAAGCAATTCAAACTCAATCATCCCTCTTTTTCTCTCTCTCTCTCTCTCTCTCTCTCTCTCTCTCTCTCTCTCTCTCGAACGTACCATATGTAGGCGTGGTGCAGTATACAGGCTCCTCCTCATCTCGCCGGTGAGACTCTTGATCCAGGAAGGAATTTGGTGATTCAGAGCGCTTAGCAACACTGACGCCACCATGGTTACGAGATGCCTCATCCCCAGACAAGGTTCCTGTCTCATCTCTATGGCAACAGCAGAGGTAAATTTACTGACAAACAAGTGTACATCAAAGTCAACGCTCCTTCTCCATTTTGTTCTTTCTTGTAATTTAAAAATATTTTCCTTCAGAGTGAAAAAGTTCACACACGAAAACACGCTACAATACCTGGGTGTGTATGGCTCAGCGGGCGGAGGAGGGATGTAAAGGTCCTGTAGGGCCGTGCTTTTGGTGGGTGTGCCTGAAGGTGTAGCCGAACTGCTGCCTGGGCTTCTGGTTGGCTGCAAGGGGCGAAAGTGACAATTGACCCTTCTTAAAATGTTTATCTTTTTCAGGTTTCTGGAATCTTGAGTATCTTGCATTGATTAGAAGTTCATTTAAAGGAAATTTTAAACATATTTTCTCAACTGACCTTAAAATTGGGCTACATGACTACACACATTTCTACCAAAGTGTTTTCACATGAGAGACATTTGTATGAGTGTTTTTATCTGTGTTCTTCACACTAATTTGAAATGGGTGACATCAAATACGTCAATGCACTAATCAACATAGCAACATTTGAATCAAAATCTGATGACAGTTGTTGGGTTGTTTGCGTCTGTTGCCAGGCCAATGTCACTGTCACTCAAACTGGATCAAATTTAAGTGTTTTGAAGAGTTAAGCTCAAAATAGCTCAAAAATGTTCCTGAATGTTAACTTTATCTAATGTTATAGAGAAATATTTCAACTCTGAAAACTACTTTTTAAAGGGCTTTAAAGAATAATTTAGGTTTATTGGTTTATGGCCATCATTTTTTATTGGTAGTAATAGCATTGTACTCAACAAGTTAATTGCTTGGGAACACTGGCGACGTTCCAGACAAAAATGGACGTAGCAAACACAGCCCTTTAACAGCAACAACCAAGGTGAGACAAAAATACAAGAGTGGTGCCCCAAAACAATATAGTAAAGTCAGAAGAGAAGAATTTACAGATTAATTTCATAAAGTAACATTGATGTTTTGATGCAAAAGTTGTGAATTTTTATTTGTTCAAACTATGAAGTAGATGTAAAAGATGCTAAAATACATGTGTGAAGATCTGAATGATAAATCTTTTTTCTGAACTTGCTGGATCCCCATGAGTGTTGGTGCAATCCAAGACTGGCTGCAGGGTAGCCAATGAATGTGCATTATACTATTGTATTTCAGCCTCCAGTACTGAGAGTTGTAGCTGCACACAGTTGCAATCTGGCAAACATTTTTACAACTTAATTGTCTGACTGCTTTTTGCTTTTTCCCCTGGCTGGACAATCTTGTAGTGATATCGCTGTGTTCCCAGATCTCAGTAATTACTTTGGTGACTTCAGCCTTATCTTACAGTAAGCAACAGAAATAATGGCCAAATCTACAAAAATAAGCACCAAGCTATAATAAACCCAAATTAGCATCTTTGAGACTCTGCTAATGCAATCACACAGAAACAGTGACGCAGGGTGGAAGAGTAATGCTGTTTTCCTTTGTGTTTCTTCCTGATTGTCGATAATTAGTGTTAATTGGGGATATACATTTCATAATTTGTGGCAGCTCTGGGTGTGTGTGGAGGGTGCCATCAATTTTCCCTTTCAATTCATTCCAGTTTGTTTCAGCTGGCAAACAAAACCATGCTGAGCCACAGTACCCTGACCTAATTACACGCTTTGGCTGAGGCCGTACTGGGAAAGGGAAGGCAGTGGGGAATTATGTGGGCCAGTGCAGTGCCTTAATAAAGTCTATAAAAGGTAGAGCTGGTCCCACCTGCAGAGCCAGGGGTTTCCAGCGCATGTTCTTCAGCAGCGCCGGGGCGGAACTGAGCGTGCTCTGCGGACGTTTCTTCAGGGTCAGGGACACGACACCTTTATCGGCCCTCAGCGAGCCGACCAGGTTACGTAACTGCCATCCCACCTGTGGACGTGAGAGGATAGAGCATTAAAGACCATTCTGGCAAGATATCATAATCTGGATAATAAACAGTACAATCACAACCTTATTTATATTTTTACATCCAACCTTATTTATAGCATTCACTGTCTATGCAGCCCGTGGTTTGAATTCTGTCCATGTCGTGATTGGATCTTGTTTGTTGAGGCTTCTGTGCAAGGCAAGTGAGTGTGGAGGTGGAAAGTCTATCTATAGAGCTTTCATGTGATGTAACCTGCCCTCAATTTGAAAACAAATGTATCTCATCATACATCTTTCATATTTAGCCACAAATCCATGCCAACACTCTTTGTTTGTAAAGAAAAATCTACTGCGAAAGTGTCTCCACTTTGACTTTTTAGCCACCTGCTATTTGTGGGGAGGTTATTTCTCAGAGGCATCTTAATTATATTCACTGAATTGACCAGAGATCTGATTATATGCAAGAGGGGCAGAGAAGGTGTGGAGGATGTGATTACACTGATTGCGATGCAAGCTGCGTGCACCTGCACCTTGTTAAACTCAGGTCACAATCTGCACTATGGATGTAAACAGAAAGGTCAAAGTTGCTATAACTCCAAATTTGATTGACAAGCAAGGACGATATAACACTAACAACTAATTCATGCTGCTTTATAGGAATCGTTTCTGATGATGCCATCCAGTAATAGTTTAAGACATAAAATAAAAAATTAAGTAATAATAAATTGAGTCTAATTTGTTTTATGCACAAAAGAAGTTAATTTACCTCATTAAAAATCCTTAAATTGCCTCATTTCCCCTAATTGGAAACTCCAGAATCTATGAATATGCAAATATTTTTCATTTCAAAAGTTTAGCTGTCAGACACAAGTTGTCTCCTTCTTCACTGTACAAGTTTATTCTCTGTGTTTGTGCACTGGAGGCTTCAAGTGTCAACATCACACTTTTATAAGATGTATAGTAGTCCGTGACTGGCTTCCAAACTAGCTGTGATATTATAAATCATGGTCGTAAGCACTCGCCTTAAACTCAGATTTTCAATGAGCACAGAGAAACTCTCCTCGTTGAGCAGATGAATGTGAAAACAAACCCTGCACATACATCACTCTGCTCAGTGAAGCTTAAACATCCAACTGTACAAGAAGAAAAACATTATTCCGAGTGGATTTAAGGATTGTTACTTTAAAGATTTTTACATCAGTATTATCTGTAGAAACACAGGCCTATACTGTCAGTTATTTTCCATCAATAGGTCAAATTAAGAAGCAACACTTGCAATCTAGTTCAGGCAATCCTACTTGAGTTGCCGCTCCGCTCACATGCCACACTCTCCTCACTGTAACATATATCTAATGCTCCCTTATAATCATGGCGTTATTAAGTCATCACTGCTCTGCTCACACTTGGCTACCTGCCTGCTGCCACACGAGCTACGCTGGCTTGCTGCCGCTGCCATTCATACAGCATTTCAAAAGCTCCATCTCCACCTCAGCATCCACCTGTAGGCTTTGAGTCTATCTTCCCATAGGAGGGAAATTTTTTATCATTCCCAACACTCCTTGCTGTGAACAATCAATGTTTCCTTGTTGAACAGCGAGGTTAGAGCCTAGATGCCAAACACTGCACTATATTTAAATCATAATCTACTCCGTGTGTTGGCTGACTGAAACATAGTTAAATATACATAGATTTACAATAAATGATCAAAAAACAATAATTCAGATTTCCCTTTAACATGCAGTTTATCCTATCTAGTAAATATATCTTTTTGTCTTCTTTTTTGTTAATTTAAGGAAGATTTAAGCACACAAACATTTATACACATGCACTAAAATCTTATGAATATATATTTCTGTGTGAAGAAACACAAAAAGAGCACACACACACACACACACACACACACACACACACACACACACACACACACAAACATACAAACACACACACACACACACACACACACACACACACAGACATACACACACACACACACACTAAGAAACCCACCACAGTCTGGTGATTGACTTGAATGACTTCATCTCCCGCATGGATCTTCTTACAGCGGTCAGCTGGAGACTACAAAGCAGGAGAGAGGAGAGAGAGAAAGAAGACAGACAACTATGAATTGATCTGAATTTATTGATCCCTGGACTGTAGCGTTTGGAAGTTTTCCAACATACTTAAATAAGCTATAATGTTGCAGTGGGAAAGCCTTGCAGAGTCATCTCTATGTAATCTGATACTCTGTTATGGATCCAAATGTTGTCAGCTTTTACCGATATTCTGAGTAAGGATTGGTTTTCTATACCCTTCAACGCCCCAGGCTTGTGGAGGCAAATCAGCATCACTGGTTTTGTGGGAAGTACTTAATTTGTGTCTCGTGTGAAGTGCTTGTATAAAACATGGGACTGTGAGATTCTTACCCCTTCAGTAGTTCCTGTGATCACATGGAGGCCATCATAGGTTGACTTTATGTACATTCCCTGGAGGACAGAAGGAAATAAAAGCGATCTTTAATTGACTAAAGAAATGACAGACAAAGACACAAAACCCCAGCAGATGAAGAAGAGATTTTTCGCCACTTCGACAACACCTACATCGCATTTAAGGAAAAAAATGCTGCGAATATATTAAACACAAGCAGATTATTGAACACATTTGCCAATTTGACACATACACCGCCAACACAACACATGAAACACTAATGAATATGTCAACCACTCAAGAACACTAAAAACTGGGCTAACTAATGTTTATTGGAATGATCATTGGCGATACACACAGCCTTTTACTTATAACTAGCATTTTTATTAGTTTTGTGTCCCTCATAAAGTTGTATTGTGTTGTTACTCAGTTATGTTGTTTAGTGCAACTTGTGCTGATTCTGTATTTGCAGCTTTAGGTTGTCAAATTGTCAAATGTGTTTCTGAATTTGGGGTTTTACCCAACTGCAGTGTTCTTTCTTTCTTTTTAGATGTGACATGTGCTGTCAAAGTGGTGAAGATCTTCTCTTCATTTGCTTGTGTTTTGTATATTTACTTGCAGTGTGTTGAGCTCTCTCAGCCACCAAATGAAACGTTTTCCTTCAAACTTCCTGACTGAAGATCAAATACATATTTCTAGTTTTGTTTCCTTCAGCTCCGGCAGATGCGAGGCAGTTAGAAACAGCTTTATTTGGTACTGTTTTAGTCACTTTGTTATTGTTGCTTCAATCTCATACCCTGCATTGGCAGGACATGACTGTAATAATAATGATGAAAAGACTTGAAGAAAGTAAAAGAGGGTTGTGCAGTTGGACACCCATTACGATGTAATTGCTAAAGTTTTGACGTTTTTCCTTCAATAGCATAAATACACAAAATATGTAATTACACAAATTGGCCTACATACAATCACAAAAGGGGATACCAGTTTATAACACAATCAAACCAAGCATGCACACACACACACACACACACACACACACACACACACACACACACACACACACACACACACACACACACACACACACACACACACAGAGCCATTACCAGTCCTTCAGAGGTTTTGATGTTGGTGAGGTGAACCAGCTCAAGGTGGGCTGATTGAGAAACCAGCGGGTCTGATGACACACACACAATGTGCTCACACACCTCCGACAGAGTCTTGCACTACAGAGGAAAAAAGAAGAGAGGACAAGTAAGCAGCAGCACACAGAGCTGTTATAACAAACAGGTTCCCCAGTGGTGATTTATTAAGACGACAGAGATGACAATAAGAGAAAAATATGAACAACCTTTACCTCGCATTTATCAAAATTATGACTCTAGGAGTAATAAATCATTTTTGTTTCCCTTCACAAATAATGTTCCTGCTTCTTCTCTTCTTAATCAAATGTTCTGGTTTCGTCTTCACTGAGGAAAACGTATTTGGAGTGTCGCTCACTTATTTGGCCTTTTGTCCAGTGAAGCAGAGTCTGTTGCTTCAGATATCTCTTCAAATCTAAATCCTGTAGCTTAGAATGTAAGCTGCCAGCTTTAACATCGCTGTGGTTTATTTTTGTTCACTGGTGCTTCCTGTAGCATTTTAAAGCATCAGTTCACCCAAAAGAGAAGATATTTTCTCAGCTAGCGTTGGTGTATTTGCTTTATTTTTCACAAAATACAAGTTTTCATTTGTGGGATTCACTGCATTGAAAAATTCACCATCAATATTTATTACCAGAAACAACTGAAGACTTCATGAATAATCCACACAACATGCTGACAACAGTTTTAGGGATCATTTCCCTGGCAGAAATTTTGTAAGAATAAGAAATGTTGACGGTGTGTTTTCTGGATAATCCACAACTGTGGCTCCCAAACTTTTTCAGTCATGCTTCTTTTTGAAAGCTGTATTGGCAGCTCGATAAGCTGAGGAGTGTGATAAGCTTATTCATAGTTTAGATTTTTGCTCAAAGTACATTTCTTGAACTGTTTTCATTTTTGTCTTTGTTAAAATCTGTCCATCTTGTACTATTTGCTGAATAACTCTTGCTAGCATAAGATTGCTCTTGTTTGCTAACACTTTATTTTGCAGGTCCATTAGTTTTATACTAATATTCTGCAAGTTTTTGGGTGTAATTTGCAGGTATGTAATGATTAATCTTCATCTAAAAATGTACAGAAGAGGTGGTGCAAAAAAAAAAGTACTTTACTGTACTACTGTAAGCAGCTAACTCAAGTCGGTATCGTCCAAAGTTACAGTCTGTCAAGTACGAAATTCCCTTTTTTCCATGTAATGAACTTCCACTCTGAGCTGTGACAGAGGGAGACATGTGGGTAGTAAGTTTGTTGATGTAATGCGGCTTTTTCTACTCAAAACCTGCTCACTACTGGAGTATTTTGGGGGTTTGAGTGTTTTGGTACAGATATAACATCTCAGAGCAGGTCTCCAGCTGTTGCCCTTATCCTTTAGACCTCGGCTTGCTTGCTCTGCCTCTGTGCTTAATGAGACATGAAATATGGTTTGTGTCTTTGTTTGTTTGTCTACTGTGTTCGGAAAGAAAAAAACAATAACAAAATGACTTCCAGAGGCCTTGTGACTAAAAGATGGGCATGAACACTGTATTTTCAAGGCTCAGTAGAAGAATGGCTGTGAAAAAAAACATCTGAAGAACATGGCCACATTGAACCGACTAAGCTGACAACAGTTGAAATAAAGAATATAGTATGTGGTTCAGTCACCTTGCCAGTTCCAGCAACAATGTGACTTCTAGATTGTATCCCTCCGCCACAGGGCAGCAAGGATCTTTAAGCTTTGTCAGATATCAGCATCATAATAGCTTCAGCTGAACTTTCGGATACATTTTTGCTCAAAACGAAAGCTGTGGAGTTTGTCCCTCATCTCTTACAGTGTAGTTTAATCCCAGGGGGATCATTTCAATTTTTACAGCTTCAAATGCCCATTTCCACACAGGCCCATCAGTATTGTAGTAAGACAGACTTGAAAAAAACCCGAATCGATCCTTTATTGCACAGGCTAGAAGGTGAATACCTATTTTCTGAAATGTCGAACTATTACTTTAAAACGCTACAGGAGGCACCACTGAGACAGGAGTTTCAATGTCTGAATGGATATGAGGAAATGTGAGGTCTTACAAAAACAGAAAGCTACCCATCAACACAGAGCAAATAAGCGACAGCTGGCTGAGGAAGCAAAACTCACCACATGAAGGATTTTGTTCTCCGTCTCAAACACCGTACAGTCCTGGGGGACAAGGAAAAATTTAATGTGGCGCGAGCAGAGAACATCTTGTCTCACACACGTTCAAAAACACACCGTCTCACCGTTCACACTGTGTACTGTCTGGGCCTCACATTACTGAACCCTACACCTGCACACTCTATGCCCTCGCGGATAAAAATACGCCCACACAAACAGACACGTTTATCTTTTATTTATACACACATCACTCATACAAAAGGACAGACTGTAAACACGTAAATAGCAAAGAATCAAGTCAAGCTCAAGGATGCGGCGAGCAGAGTCTTAGACTGCTGCATCACACCCACACACACATACACCGCTCTTAAGGGGATATGGCAACCCACAGCAGCTCCCCTTTGCCTCACACTTCAAGTGGAGGAGAATAAGAGCTATCAGCCTTCAAAACACACACACACACACACCAACAAACAATTCCACACACCTGCTGTACAATAGTGGTGAGCTCCAGGCAGAGTTGAATGACATTATTTCGGGTTACTGAGTAGTCTGCCACAGCAGCAAAGGGAGACCTGGGAGGAACAGATAACACAGCAGTATGTCTTATAATGTTTCTGCTGCATTCGATAATGTACATAGGAGATGGACAGGGCCATTATTAAAGGGTGGTGGTGTGGGATGGGGGGAAAGGGGGGCAGGGAGGGGGGAATGACACCCGACAGACGTTGTGTGGACACATATTGCACTTAAAAACTGATTCATTCTTGAGTGAATCTGTGACACTGGCCATGCATAAAAATCAGGCAAAATTAAGTTGCATACATAGAATGACAAATATTTAACTTATACTTTACTTAAATTATTATTATATTAATATAATTAATTCATTATTATTAATATAATTAATAATTATTTGCTATGATATTTTAAAATAATTTTGGAAGATGCCTATAGTATTTCTTACATATCAATAGACAGAGATAAGTGTGTAAACAGGTGACCTCATATTAAATGATGTAAACCTCGAAAAAAGAACCTATTTCTAATAAAGAGTGTGATGTTTTTTTCTTTGAAATACGTTATATTGTTACATATGTGTAACTAATGTTTACTTTCATTATCAGTTTATCTATTGATTATTTTTTAGTTTCATAGAATTTTTAGACTTGTTTTTATGACAAACAGTCAAAAAAAATATCCAATTCAGAGCAAGGTAAAGGAAAGAAAAAGTATTTTAAAGATGGAAAAGATGGACTCAACTGATTAATTGATTATCAAAATTGTTAGCGGTTAATTTGCTAAAGATCAACTTATCAATGAATCAACTGAGTGTTCAAGACTGAAAGAAGACTATAAACAGCTCAAACATAATGTCATGAATACAAACTTTATGTTAAATGAAAATCTTTGGATTTTAGGTTTGGGACCTTTCATCCTCATTCACAAAACTGTGCATGATGCCACACATGAATGTAACTGATGCATAACTGATGAACAGTGTATAACAGTGTAAAATATCCCAGTTTGTGGATTTTTCCTTTAATTAATCTCAATGAACTTGAAATGCAACACACATGCACACAAGCCTCATACTGTGTTCCATCTAGACTACAATTAATCAATGATGAATGAAATGGCTATTGTGAACATGTGTATAAAATGTAAATCAATGCAACTAAAGCTTGTTATTCAGTAAAATGTAGAAAAAAAAGTCAAAGGTTATCCTCAGTGGTCATAACTCTGGTGTGAGCAATTAAATAAGATTTAAGCAGTAAAAGTTGGCCTTAGTGCAGTCACAGAAGAGCAAAGATCTCTACTCTTGACATCGGATATCTTTAAAAGATCATTCAGATGATTAAGTGAACAGAATTATCCTTCCTGGGGAGCCTCAACGGTTATACTCCTCCACTGAGAGATGGAGGCAACAGCCCAGGCTAAATAATGATGCTTGTAGTGAAGCAGGTAAATAGGCCATTCTGTACTTTAGCACAAGAGTGCACCAATTTACCCACCACACGCTGACTACGTGTCATTTCAACCGCTCAGAAACAAACAAACAAATGCACTGTTTCAGACCTGGATGTTCTTGTGTGATAAAAAATGGTGTGAAAAGAGTTATTAGACCTTTGTGGATTTATTATGCTGCTTTGTTACCGGCACCATCAATTCCCAATGTCTCTCAAATCATTGCATGAATGCTCAGAGTTTCCACTGCAGTGTTGTCAAGTCTGCTTTTATGAAAACCAATTTCCCTGTGAGAAGAGGGTCTTTAGAGCCATTTTCTGTGCAAACACAATGTTTATAAATGAGGCCCGGGCTGATTTAAACATAACAGACTCAGGTTTTAGCAAGGTGTTAACGATAAGAAATGCGCTGCAGCTAATGGGGTGCTAATGACTGCATTCAGACACAATGACATCAAAACCAAACAGAATTACTAACATGCAAAACATATAAAGGAAGCACTGAACAACAGAAACACATTACTTTGTTTCACTGTTCTAAAGACCCAGATTAAAATTCGGCCACAGCCTCTAGTGTATGATGTATCTGTGGTGTGTGTGTGATTTGGGTCATCAGTATTGAGGCTGTGTGCTATATATATGTAGGACCTAAGGCTGCACATTCTGTTTGCAAACCACGAGGCTCCAACCCTCAAACAATGCTCACGCAACACTTTGTTTTCTACAGAGGGCCGACTCAGAGTATGATATGACGTCAGCTTAACAGACGGCTGAGAAGACCTGTGTCCATTTCACACATGTTAAAAATGCTCATAACAGAAAATCATGTTTTGGTAAAAATCCTGTTTTCTACAATAAATCAGCCAAAAGACTGTGATTCCATTATAAGCATCCAAAGTTTGATATTTCCATATCTTTTTGGTATTTTTTTATATGACATCATGGATATTTAGACAGTACCATGGGCTTTTGTTTGTTATTATACCACAGAGAAGGTTTCTAATTGGTTTTAAGATATGTTAAACTTAATGTCATTATCCTGTTTGTCTTTATTTACTCTGATATTTCTCTTTTATCAAGATATGATGCTTAGTTTGTCTAGCATCTATACACAAACCAGACCAATAGCCATCTTATCTGCTTTAAACAGAAAACTCTCTGAAAGCAGAAGGCTTGCAGGCTCAGTGATGTGGAATCGAGCAACACGACTTCGACTTGAGTCATGAATTTGATTACTTTAGACATCCAATCAAAATCAAAAACTCGACTTTGACCTGAACACAAATGACTCCCGACTTCACTGGGACTTGATATGACTTGATATCCTTCCTAAGTTGTAGAAAAATGTGTGCAGTGAATCATCTCCTTTTCCTGATGGCAAAAATACTTTGAATCAATCAGACAGCAGCCAATCACACTGACATGATTAAAGATATGAAACATTATATTACCTGATCTTAAAAGGCTGCATTACAATAAATTTGGTGTTTGTTTGGGGTTTTCTTTTTTTTTGCTGTATCTTGATCAGAATTTAATATCTGCTCATCCACTACATTGGTTAAAAAATAGCAGTACCAATTAGGCTCAACATTTTCCTCATACCACTGTATTTTCAAGCTATCAGCAAAATACATCACATATTAACTGAAGTTTCTGTGGCCGTGTTATTAATTCATACTGTAGGTGGGTGCTTTCAAATGCACATGTACAGAGGAAATGAGGAGCTCAGAGAGACAGAAACACATATTTCAGTAGTGGAAGGATGAATTCAGTCTTTTTCCCTGGCAGATCTGAAGAGGAAGAGTGTTGATTTCATGTCTGCACGGAGAAACAGAGATGGAAATCATGTTTGTCACCGCTGAGCAAGACATCAGCATATACTGTATCTATATGAGAAGGCAACAGGGTATCAGAGGCAGAAAAATAGATGTGCACTGTGCAGACAAGTGTTATTTTATACATGAAAAGGTTGCAAAATGCCCTCTCAAGTCAATTAAAGAAAAACAAGAAAAGGCTGTAGTTTCACTGCCTGGGTGCTGAACTGCTGCTGCACTTCTCCTCCATCCCTGAGAGGTCTAATAACTAGCAATCAGAGAAAGATGAAAGTTCAGTTTTTATACTGAACGCTTTATGCTAATGTGCCTATGTGCCTTTTAAGGAAGGATTCATATTGCAAGCTTTAATGCGAGGCAGATTCTAGCCATGCAGGGAAAGCACAACAATGTGGAAATCGTTAGTTCAACATATCATCCACCATGCATCTCTGATTTTTTTGAAAAATCATCGGCTTTTACTTGCTCATTTGTTACTCTAAGGCATCCAGAATCAATTTTTAAAAGATGAGATTTTATTGAAATGAACAGTTATGCATTTTGGATATATCGGTGCACCCTCACACAGCTGGAAAATGCTCTTTTGATCACGTTTGGTAAGTATGGCGTGCAGGATAAAAACATAAAAGCAGTCTTGAACAACGCCTGAACACATAGATATGTCTAAAAAATGAAGAACAGAGAGCATCAAGTGGCGGCCCTGCTGAGTCTATCCCTATCTCAATGTCGCTTTGCCATTTACAGTTGCATCACGTGTGTGGGCGACCGCGTGTACGCTTGCATAAGCGTGTGTCAGTGTGTGCAGATGTGGGTGTGTGTCTGCAAGCGTGTGTGGGTGTTTTTATTGGGGTCTGTGTGTGTGTGTGTGTGTGTGTGTGTGTGTGTGTGTGTGTGTGTGTGTGTGTGTGTGTGTGTGTGTGTGTGTGTGTGTGTGTGTGTGTGTGTGTGTGTGTGTGCTTGTGGTTGTGCCTCTCTATGCGTCTGTGTGTCTAAGATGGCCCAAGGACAGATGTGGGTGTCTGGCATTTCAAGAACCGATGTCAAAGACCTTTAGTTCTGTATCTGATGTATGTGTGTGTGTGTGCGTGCGTGTGTGTGTGTGTCGTGTTCAGGAGATCGTGTCGAGTCATGAATAAATGAAGTGACAGGGAGAAGAAGAGAAACATGGCAAGAAAAGAGGACTGACTTGAAGAAAAACATATTTCTCAAAAGATATCAACAACCAACATCTGCAAAGAAATGTGGAGGACAGTTTTTGTTTTGCAGATTGGAGCATTTAGTTGTAATAAAAGAAAAACTGAGTATAAAATAAATACTTTTATAGGTGCTGGATAAAAGAGTTGAATAAAGCCCAATGGCAATCTCTGTGACACTAAAATGTTTCTTTATTCTGTTTATTTTGGAGCTTTCAATAGTTCAGTTTAGTTTTCTCACAGCTTTACTTGTACAAAGTGAATTTAGAGTAAAAAAAAAAAGAATCATAGTTTTGCTAGTTTATAGAAGGTGAAGGTTTTGTTACACAATCATCTTTTGTATGTCTCAAATTCTTTTGTACTTTTGTACTTTTTCATACCTGAAGTTCAAAACCTTGTAAATGTTAGATGAATTTGAGTAGGTTGGATCTACTGTGGGATTCTTCTTTTATTCCTTTTTCTTTTTGCATAAGGTTGGTTTGGATTTAATTAATCAATGCAACTCTAAATGGTATATATAGTGGTTCAGTGTCTGGAGGTTCAGCTAATCTCTTGTTACTGTATTTAACTGATAAAAGACTTACTGTCACCTGGCTGAGCAGCATATTGTCCTTAGGGAGAGTGAAGACAGACTGATTGATTGAAATTATGAACCTAAGATTCGCTGCAGTTAACAAAAGGGGCAAATATTTGAATCATTCTGTTGCTAATGTACTAAGATAAATATATGGAGCAAATAAAAGGGCACAGCTACACTGCCTCTGTCTCATGCCCCAGATGAAAGACATTAAACTAATGGACCTCATCCAGCACCTGATATAACCTCTCACACCATCTATCACTCTCCAAGAGAACAAGAGGAGAGATGATACAACATGATTTCATGCTCATGTCCTATGGGAGTTATTTATTGTTATTATCAGCTTCTGAATGGTAAATAGGCTACCGTTCATGTCACCATCCAAGTCATAATCATGACTGTGAAACATCCCGGTAATTAAACCCAAATTGAATGGATGTATATTATTAATGCAGTGTATTTTTAGAGGGGAGGTATCATGCACATTTCCTGGTGTATATTTTTAGTCTGAGGATCTACTGGAATATTTCTGCATGATTTACAGTTCAAATACATCCTTGTTTATTCTTTTACTGGCTTTTTATGCTGCCTTTCGGTTCAGCCTCTGAAACTGGCCATTTTAGCTCCTGTCTCTTTAAGGCGAGCCTATCAATCAGCACATTCTGTTGTGATTGTCAGCTCCACAAGAGGCTGAATCTGACCCGAAATATGCGTGTGGATAACGCGAACAACACTTGGAACAGTTTGGAAAAGTTAAACAAAAACTAATCTCTGTTATCTGCATTGGATAAACTCAGTGAATCTGTGCACAGGACAAAGACAGTGGCAGAGAGCCTTACCTGTCCAGCCAGGCTAGCAGGCTCTTAGCAGCGGTGATGAGGTCGACCACGGAGGTAAGCAGATCATTGGGGAGCCGCCGTGAGCTTCTGCTCTCTGATTGGCTGCTGCGGCGCCGGCCAGAAATGAAATTCTGCAGGTTTTTGGCAGAGGCGCCGAGTTTGTGAGCCAGAGTCCTCACGCTCTCCGTCTCCAGACCTGAGTTCTACACACATACACACAGATATAAACACAGATTAGTTGAACAGTCAGACAACAAACCACCATGAATACAAATAAGAATCTTATTCGTCAACATGTTTACCAGCTTTGTTTTGTGCATATTAATGATTTTTATGACATTTCGTCCAGAGAAAATCATACTGACTCCAACTGAAAGACGCTCAATAGATTTGTGTTAATTGTGTCTTTTTAAAGCATTCAAACTCTTAGTTATTTATGTATTTGCTTGAATATATTTATTGATTTTCACATTTTTTCACATAAAGTAAGGTGATAAAATCAGAACAAAAACATAAAGAAAAACGAACATACAGGAAAAAGAAAAATTATATACATTACCAGTCAAAAGTTTGGACACATCTTCCCATTCACTAGAATGAGAGAGTGTGTCCAAAACTTTTGACTGGTACTGTATATAGTTCATTAGTTCATCACGTCATCAGAAATGCAAAGTTAGGGGGGTTAATTAGCTCTCCAGAGTGCATAAAGCATCCCCCATATATCTGAAACATCTGTCAGAGGCCTTTTGCAGTGTATGTCAGCTTTTATCCATTGAGTAACAGTTTGTGCTTTAGATTATTTTTCCACTGAAGTGCAATACATTTATTATTATTTATCTTTAAGTAAGTTTGAAGTATGACGGAATATTGATTCCAGACCACCTTGTATGGAGTGCAACAACATGCACAGTAAAAAAAAAAAAAGATGGCACCTAGTTTACATTTTGTTAAATTGAGTAAATCTTACTTTGGAAAGTACTTTACATTTGAACAAGACATGACTCTCTATCTATCCAGGCCTTCATATTTTTCAGTTACTTGTCTTTTAATGATGCTTCTAAAGTTACAATTAGTGTGTCTGTAATTTCTGCTTTCAATTTCTGCTTAATGATCCATTTCAAACAATTAATGTCACATTTTTGGTGGCATATAAGAAATATACAAATTAAGCCAATAATTGTGCATTATCCAACAGAGTTTGATGTTTTTACTATCTAAAAAGCTTATTTGATGGCCAGTATTTCTCTCCCCAAATACCGCATGAGTGGTTTTAAAGGTAAGATTAATCAATTTTAGGTGGAACTTTTTCAATACATGTGTAAGATCACACTCCTCACCCTATATATAGTTTAAATAGGATTTATCCCACTAGCCCACACTCTAACAATGAGACTGTTTCTTTGTTTGTGTCATTTGGGAAATGCAAGAGCTTAACGCAGACACTGACAATTAACTCACTGCAGTCCATCACAGTGGGCACCGAAGGAGAACGGCAAACATTAAAGCAGCTCTGCAAAGATGGCTAATGAGAGTCCAGCACTACATTTAAAGTACAACATAAATACACAAACTCACCAGAGCACAGAGCAAGTCGACTGCCTCCAGTATGAGCTCTTGGTGTCCGATGCGAGAAACTCCCAGCTCCTCCAGCTCAGCGTGGCTAATCCTCAGCAGCCGTTCCCCGCACACACCTCCGCGCTCAAACACACACACATACTGCTGCAAGCAGTCGTCCAGACCTATGACAAACACACACAGTGTTAAGGTTACACACAATACACTCAATATTTGTTACAAAATGAGATCACGACCACAAAGACAATAAATAAATGTTTTTCTTTTGCTTTTTAGAGAGAGGGAACAAAAAACAGATTTGAGAATTTGTTATTGATGAAAATGTTTCTTCTATCAAACTCCAATGTACAATAAACTGTAGGCTAAACATTGTCGTTTCACATTGTCGATATTTCACCTTGTCTCTATGTTGAATTTCCAATTGAACAAGACTGGGTCAAAACCTGTTGTCACAACCATCTTGTCACAGGGATAGTCAGCAGTGATGTCTATACTGTGAATTTCTGGACATTAAATGCTTATCCGCAATATTCTGCAGTGGTTGCAGTAAAATTCATTGTTAAAGTGTACTGAGGTAGCATAGCACAAACCTTAGAGTCAAAAAAAGGTCATAAATGCAGTTGCAAAAACACTTGACAGCTGATTTGCACTGGAATAAGGTTAAAATAAGGTTGAAATAATCTTACTTCAATGCACATTTTATAGAAAGAAAGACTTTAAGGATTCAGTAACACTTAGGCTTAGAAAGATTTGCAGCAAGCTTAGGCAAATGTTGCTTTCAAAAGTAAAGTGGAAAAGAACGAGTAAGGTCAGGTAAGGATTAAATGCTGGCTGAAGGTGCTTATAGCTGCTAAACTGACTGTAGCCATATATTTAGTAGTTATGGCAATTGTAAGATTACATGTAAAGAAGCTGGGAATTATGGGCCCAAGGCGCTGGAGAGGACTCATCTCGACAGCAACATCACTGTTCAAGACCTGACTGCTCAGATAATCTTCCACACATTCATTCCCTGATCAATAATCAGACACTAGTTGAAATTATAGGTTTCAGGTTTGCACTCCAGAAGCACTAATCAGCTTTCTACACAGTACTTTCACCGCTGGATTTCCTCTTCAAAGACTCCCTTCAAACAGGACAGATTTCTTTTAATCTGCACGAGAAAATGCAAGACAGATTTTCACTCGTACCACTTTGTGTCAGATAATACAACAGCTACTGTGTCATGTGTTTAAGACATTTTAGCTTGTTTGCACTTTTATAGAACACTATTTCAAAGCCAGAGTAGCATAAAGTAAAAGTATAAAATGCAACATGTTTTCAGAAATAGCTGAGAGCCACAGTGGGCATTTTAGGCCTTGTTTTGTTTCCTTTTAGCTTGTCTTTTTTTTTCAAAAGGGAGAAAACATTTAGTTCCTATCCATTTATGAGCTAAATGTGTGACTCTGAGACCTATTTCTCCATTAAAAGGAGTGTAAATGGAGAGAAATAAAGAAATTCCCTTTTTCCCTCTTGCACAGTGCTGAACCGACTGATACAGATGATGAACAAAACTTCTATTCTCGTACGTCTACTGAAGCTTGACATTGCTTTAAAAGACCATAACAGTACATTTGAAAACCTTAGCTAATAAATGACGCATTCACATTCACTTTTTCTCACTGTTTTCCAATGCAGGCTATACACTGATGTTTATTTTAAGACTGGAACTGTGGAGAACACATATAGCCTCGGTGTAATTTGCACTGCAAAAATAAACTGAAGTTAGCAACTAAGAATTCAAATCTTTTAACAGTTGATGGAGTTTTTTTTACATTCAAAGTCAGTCTCATGAAGGACATTTACACCACTGCTTGTGTTTTGACTCACAGACCTGTTGCTACCTTTACTGTGGCAGATGACAGTATTATAGTCTGACTCATACAGGGTTTTTGAGGTTTTAAAAAAAACAACTGATGATATATGGCCCAATATAACATTTCTTTACACAACCCAAAAAACATTTTTTGTGTTTTTTTGCAGCCAGAAACTGTACTAGACAGTTGAAATATATATTTGCCACTACACTCTGATATATGATTTTATTCAATTAAATTAAGCTTTTGGAGAAAGTTTAATGGCTAAAGTTTTAAGGAAGATCTTTTTCCTTGTATGCTACCTTTATTTCATTACAGGTAAATCTTCTCTGCCACTACTGCTTTCCAACACTATCAAAATCCCTCCATTCACAATTCAAACATCACCATACCCGTGATCTTAACCATCTTAATGACATTTCTGACTAGGTGCCATTTGATTATCATCTCAACCCTGCTATTCTTTCCTTCAGATCTGCCATTGCGCAACCCACCTCCTCCCCATCACCACTAAGACCCTCCTTGATATCCAGGAAGACTCATCCAAAGGTTTCTATCAACCACCTGCCGGCTCCACTGCATGTCCTCTCTCCTATCTTCATATGGCTCTTAATGAAGATGCTTCACGTGTATGGAGTCAAATTGCCATATATCTTTCTCTGTTGCTAGCTTCAATCAATATGCAATTCCAATTGATCTCTCCTTATTGAACTACAGAAAGGTCATACTGGTTAAAATCTTATCTTTGGCATTTCTGTACTTTAATTTCTTGTTATTTATCAGCTGACATATATATGCCAATATAGATATACAGTATCTGCAATGAGTTAATTTCAGCTGACATATTGGTCTGGCCCATTTATCGATTTTACAATCATGGTGATGGTTACAAGACAATAATGTGGAGTAGGTAGGAAAAGACATGGAAAAGGTGCTTTCCCCATGTTAAAGTTACTTTTCACACTCTTCCCATCCAACCATCCAACTACAAGTTTGCATCACTAATAACATCACACTACCTCCATATCCAAATTTATTTCAGACAGTAGCATGGTTTGCAAAAGCATTCCTCAGTTATTTATAGATGCACAGGAAATACATCTTAAAAAATAACAGCTTTTGCATCGTCCTGTGCAAAAAGAATGAGCACTTTTCGTACACTTGTAGAGCTGAGACTACAGCAGAGCAAGGAGGATTATGTGAAGTTTTATTGATTTAAGAAACAAAGGGCCTCAGATCAGCACTATCTATGAGTTCATGTCCAGCTAAAGTCTCCAAAGGACCTAAAACAAACTCTATATCTGAAACAAGAGTTGAGAGACTGGAACAGAAGAGGTAATGGATGGGCAATTAGGCAATCATCCAGGTAAGGCTTTACTCTCTGTTGGATTGTGTAACGTCTGTGTTGTACGTGTGGGACAGTCTCTTTAGATGTGCGAGTGTGTGAGTGAGCAAGTGGGTGTGAGCATTGTTCGTGTGTGTGTGTGAATGTGTGGATGTGTGTGTGTGTGTGTGTGTATTCAGCTGGCCGGACCGGGTTTGCTGAGTCAAAGGAAAGCAGATCAAGACAGAGCGGCTCAGCTGCAGCCCCTGGCTCCCAAAACAATGAATGTATCCAGCTTCTAACCTCTTAACAAACAGCCAGCTGGCAAACGCACAGAGTACACACATACACACACCTCTGAGGAATGAGCATTGATTTCCCCCGCCTTATAATACAGTATAGTCCCAGCTTTATAATACGCTCATCTATCATAACCACGCTAACAAAGACGATAGAGGATGGGAAGAGAGCGGAGGAAGAGAAGCAGCAAAAAAATGGAAGGAGGAGGAGAGGAAAAGATCTCATAAAAATTAAATTGCATGCAAAGTATTTTGCATACGCTCCCACACCAGCCTTCTCACTCCCAACTCATCACATACGGACTTGGTTTTTAACACACTAGGTACCACTTTAGCATCAGTTTTTAACATGCAGGGTAGTCCAATAGACTTCTACAGAATTCCCACAAGTGTTATTTTTTTCCCACCCACATTCTGCAAAGACTCGCCCCTGTCATCTGCCTCTGACTGGCTCTGTCCCTAATATTCTCACCCTTACCATCTCAGTCTTCATGCCTAAATCTTATCTGCCTAACTAATGAAGGAAAACTGTATACTAGCTGATCACATGCAGAGAAGGGCATGTCTTCACGTAATGTGGTTAGGGGTTAGGGCTAGGGTTAGGGTTAGGGTTAGGGTTAGGGTTAAGGTTAAAAAGGCCTCCCACAACGTCCGAAATAGATGCCATGAAAGATTTCCATAGAAACAAGGGGTGGGTTAGGTGGATAGATAAATAGATGGCAAAAAGTGGAATTAGCTGCAGGAGACTGCTGCTTGCTTCCGACCACAAGTCTCATGTTTCCACGTCTCAGGACAGTTTTTTTCTTTTTAAACGATGGATGTGGTTTTTATTGTTAACATGACAAAGGGTTTTTAAGATTTTACTTTAAACATTTAAATTATGCTTTTTTAAAGACTTTTGGGTAATATGAGAAGATCAATATTACGTGTGGCTACCGATCTTCCCATTACAAGAAAGGGAATATGCATATTTTTCTAAATGTTGAAGTATGTATTTAAATTACCCAAAAGTATGTACGGTAAAATAGTAACAGTAGTAGACACAATAATAGAGTAAGTAATCCAATAACAAAGCACTTTTAAAGAGGGTAGTTTCCTTCTGCTTCACCTTTGCGAATTCTCAATATGCTGTTGAGAAATGCTGTTGAGAAAATATAATTCATAACCTATGATAGCCTAAATAAACTTTGGGAGCACCTCAATTGCCTTTATTTAAATAGGGCAATGCTTTGGATGGAATTTAAACAATGCAAAACACAGCATTGAAACAATTCACTGTATGCATTTGTGGGGGGAAGAGTGATTTGCAGCTTAAACAGAAAGTGGGAGTAGAGTAAAGTAAGGACCCATCTCCTCAAACTTCTCCACCCTTGCCTGTAACTGAATGCACACATTTACAAAACTGAGTTTGCAGGCAGACACTCAAATACTCAACCTGCAAATGTTATATTCCATGCTGACTCTGCAATTCCTGTCATGAAAGCTTTAAAACTTCTTTCAGCTCATAGTTTTGGCTTTCTGGCCTGGTTTGGATCTCATGGCTCATTGTTTTCAGCAAAAAAAATGCTCCAAAGATCCACTGTACACCACAAATCAGCAGAGTTAAAAGGAGAGTACATTTTTTACTTACATTCACCACGTAGCCAGAAACACAATGCCAAATGATTGATAATAAGACAGGTAACTATTTGCTAATTGCCTTATACTTGATAATATGTCAGTTTTGTTGCATTTACAGCTTGTTTCTGCTGCCTACACATGGCCAAAATGGTCTGAATTCAGGAGCTTTACTTTTAATAAAGTACACTATCCAGATTCAAAAAGAACTTGACTGGCCTGCCTGTGTGCCATCAGTGGACGACCTCACACTTGTATTGCTGAATGGGAGAAAAATTCATCTAGAATGACATTCCCAGCACTCCCAAAGAGGTGTTATGTTTGCGTGTCCACATACATTTGGCCAGGTTGTATACTTTTGAATTACGATAATGCATTTTTTTTTTTTTTAAATTATGCCATTTGAGCACTCTCTCCACCAGCAGCGAGACTTGTGTTTTAATGAGCGTTAATAGCGTACGGTTCCTAATGGACGTGAAGCTGATTAAAACAATGTTGGCTCTCACAGGCAAAGTGTTACTACTGCTGAGAGAGGCAGGGAAGCAGAGGGGGGAGAGAGATACACCATTTAGGAAAAGTTCATTGATAATCAGCATCGCTTATTGCTGGCAGAGAGGGGGGAGTGTTAATGCCCTGAATGCTAATGACTCAAATTGTGAGTGACATCAGCGAGCACACACACCCCCACACAGAATGAAACAGGAACTTAAGTATTATACAGGTAATATGTGCATACAGTAAAGTATGTATGGCTATTGTATAGGATCATTATTTTACCGTATAACAACTGTAAGAACACTAAAATCTTCCTACTCACGTTTTTCTATAAATTGACAGTTCAGTGGATGTGGGTTTGTAGTATAATGGAGTCTAATCTGTGCAATCATGCATTCATGTGTCCATATGTCTGCATGTACAATTCAGGTGTGCATTGTGTGTGTACGTTCATGTATGCGCGTCTGTGTGACTGGTGCAGAAAAAGTGTGATTCATAGCTGACTCACACACTTAACTCCCACAGAGGCACACTTTTCACAACAGCAGGCAAGCCAAACTCCTACAAACACCCTCTATCTCTTTGTCACACACACACACACACACACACACACACACACACACACACACACACACACACACACACACACACACACACACACACATAAAGAGACATGCATATCTAATAAAACTAGATTTTGTGGTGACTTCTAGGATGTTTGATAGGCCTGTAAAAGATCTGGCCCTCCCAGTCGGGCTGTGTGTCATCTGGTCCAAGCTCTCTGAAGCTTCGGTAACAATAAAAGTTAGACAAGCGTTCACGCTGTCCCTGGGATTTGTAAATGCAGGATGTTGGAAGCCCTGCGGTGATTTGAAGTGAGTTTACGACCGGAAAGTTGCCAGTTTAAATCCCAGCGTCATCCGGGATGATCTTGCATCAGGGATATAAACCAGGCAAACTCTATTACTCCTTTAATAGCTGTTTTTTGTGTATTTTGTGTGTATTTCTTGTTGAATAATGTTCAAGAAACCTCGACCACGAGACTGTCTGCATTATTTTCCTCTCGCTATCACATCAAGTCTTGTGCCAATACAATTACAGAGGCTTAAAAAAGCACAGGCCTCATGCATGAAAAGTCAGTGGAAAGAGGCAACTGAAGCAAGGAAAATGCAACTTTGCTCCAGGCAATGCTACACCAAAGAAACGCTCACTTGAGTTAGACATTTTCTACTTGGAAATTTGAATTTCTCAGTAAACAGAACATCAATCACTTTGAAGCAGGATATTCTCCAGGTGATAGTAAACGCTTTGTTCCCATCAGGTATTTACAGATGGAAATATGTTCACTAATTAAACACCATGAGCACTAAAGCCTTTTGATGGTAAAATATGTTAATTTCTAAAAATTATTATCTCCCACTTGAAATGAATCTGACATAGGGTTTATAATAATAGAGTAATTAAATTTAAAATTGCACAAAGAAGATTGTTTGATGTTTTTTAAACTGGAAATGTAAAGTCAATATAATGTTTGCATTCGTCAGTCCAATCAGCCAATAATGGCAAAGTCATCACTCGTAGTTTTCTACAGCATTTTAGCATATTTAACATTTTTAGTCTACATAAGTTTGTCTCAACACCTTTTAAAAACTTTGTCTCTAATAATTCTACATTACATTCTGTATTTTAAACTAATTTTAAGGCACTAAAATCATTTAAATCAACATTAACTGATGCATTGAACAACACTGAGCCTGCGACAATAATGCAGCAACCAAGAGCTGCGTCATGCTGAGATTGAGTGTCTTTGGCCTCTCAGTGACCGAAACAGTAAAATTCCCCTGTGCATCACTTGTTTGCTCAGTGTGCATAACAAACACAGGACTTGGCTTTTCTCAAGAAATCTGAAGAGTGTTTTCAGGTAATCTACACTCTCATGTCTCATATTTAGTCTAAAAAAGATCAAACCCACATTGATTATCCTTCTGGCAGCCTTTTCTTACAACTCTGGCGTCATCAAAAGTGCTTGAGAGGTGTCACAGCAAATTTACAGCTGATTTACATCATGTCTAACGTTCCTTAAATGAATGAATTGAAATGAGGAGAAATTTAGCCCGGCTTCCTGTATGAACAGATGATGGTGAACATGGGACGAAATTCCCAGCATTCTGTGCAATGTAAGTTCTTGTATTACCACCGAAGTGTACCACTCCCATACTGTTTTAGCCTCAGCCGCACCAACGCTTCACTGTCGCCAAATCAACAATGCCTAGACCTTTTGGCCCCAAACGCCTGTGGCATATGTGATCTGTACATGCTATTGTACACACACACACACACACACACACACACACACACACACACACACACACACACACACACACACACACACACACGCACACACATGCACACACACACAAACACACACACACACACACACAAATACAGTATCATGTTTCCCTCTGTCGCCACAGACACACCCAGGAGAGCCAGCAAGAACCGAATACCACAGTAAGGCATGCCACGTGTGTGTATGCGTGTGTTTGTGTGTGTGTGTGTGTGAGAGCAAATGTCCGAGGACCCGGGTGGAGCCTTCTGTTCAGAGCGGGTGTGTGTGTCTGTCAGCTGTTCTGCACAGACGGTCTGAGATGAACAGCTCACTATCCACCCACGCACTGACTGCACACACACACACACACACACACACACACACACACACACACATACGTACATAGAGGCACATATAAACACATGCCATTTGCACATGACCAACCGATAACCCATCCATGGTGAGGCTCTAAGAAACTGACACAGTATAACATGTAAATAAATCTTTGTCACGAATCTTTGTTCCATTTGCATTTTACTGACGCCTGTGAGCCAACAGATTCCCTGACCTGCTTTTTATGCACCAAACTGACATGAATAACAATTATTGCTAAGATTAGGTGTTATTAGTCATTTTTTTCTCAGTTCATGTGGAGGGTGGGACTTTGGATCAGGCTGTGTTTGTGATCAAAGCCTGATGAGACATACAGCAATGATGCATCTTTTGTGCGTGCGTTCCAGTAAGAGAAAAGTGGCACTGATGGACCTAAAGAGGGTTTTAATTAAGGTCAAAAGTTCAAATTTTAACATCAAGATTTCATCAAACAGGAAGTGGCATGTTTGGACTTGAATGTTTTTGTTTTGTTTTTTAAACCCCTGTACACAGTTAAGATGTTCTATAATGACATGTCTGATGGAGGCAGTATAATGAAATGCCAATAAATTAAAAAAAAAAAAAGAAACATACCTTAAAGGACGGAGCCACAATTTTTCAAGCCTGTCTTGAAACAACAGGTGTACATATGAACACTGAAAGAGGTTTTCCTCGCTGCAATTATTCCTCCTTGTTCATTCTGGCTATTAAAAGATCCTCTTCAAATGTGCTTTCAAGTTATCTGATGGGGACCAAAGTCATGTTGGGTAAAAATGCATTTAAAGGTTTACCTGAAGCTTATATGAGGCTCCAGATGTCTGAGTTAGTCATATCAAGTGGATATCTGCCACATTTACAGTCTTTTAGCATCAAATTCTCTCTTTATGTTCCCTCAGACAGTGTTTCCCTGTTGAGCTGCAGTTGAAGCATGGTAACAAAAAGAGGGACTTGGCACTAAAAAGACGATAACATTGAAAGATATCTACTTGATTTGACTCATTTGGGCAGATGAAGCTTCATATTAGCTTCAGATAAACTTTTAAATACATTTTTGCACGGAAGAAGGATTGTGGATTTTGTTCCTCCATCACTTCCATTGAAAGTGGATCATGAAGGGGTCTTCTAATGGTCAGTATGAACAGGAGGAATGATTGTGTCAAGAAAAACCGTGTCTATGTTCATTTAGGGACTCACCTATATTTTAAGACAGACTTGAGAAATTAACTTGCCAGGTTAACATTTTTAGAAGCAGAATCACTTTTATCTGTTCGATCTTCATTCTATCTAACTATACGATATACATCTTTTCAAAGGTGATATTTTCTCTTGAATTTTATAATTTTTCATACAGTTTTATTACACTTTTCCACATTGATAATTATAATGTGTGGTAGCTTTTAAAGTACTGCACAGGCTAGGAATGTGGTGTTAAATGAGACCAGTGGTGGCCTGGATGTTTGGATGCCCTAGGCGGACTCTCATTACAGTCCCATCATGCTTTAGGGGGTGCTAGCAGGAACTATAGCGTAGTGCTACCATGCAGTCACTGAGTTAGCTGTTTTACACCCATGCCTTTTTAGCCTATACAGATTTACAATGTGCTGAAACTGCACCATAAAAAATGGTGCTGCATTAGCGACTAGCAGTTTCTATTCATATTGTTACCACACAAGCAGGGATCTCTAATTATAATAAGCATATTTTCTTCCCATTATTTCTATGATTTCCTCACATGTAGATTTGACTGAGTTGCAGCCCTGAGAATAGAGGGTTTTAGCAGCTTATGTAGCCTTTTCAGAAATTTGCCTCAAACTTTGCAGGAACTACAAGCAACAAACTCAAAGTCTGGGTCAATCTTTAAGTACATTATAATACTATTAACAGTCATTTATTAAGAAATTACTTGTTACTGCTTAATTTAAAACTAAATATGATACCCCTTGTCATCATTGGAGTCTCTCCAAGTTGACCACATCATCCATTCTCAGAGGAGCAAAAGACAAACGTTTTACAGCAACCTTTTTGACTTGTAGGGAATTATACTAAAAATATAGAGTTAAGATGGAGTATAATTTAAAAGATGAAATCCCCAATGTTGTTTTATCACCCAATAACACCCCTAGATCCAATTATTTTGCTCCCAAATTGACTGCAAACTGTGTTGATCTGGCACCTGGAGGGAAATTCAGGATATGGTGTCACTACCAATTCAACTAATGAGTAAAATGGTTTTATTAACTTAACCTTCACATTG